>NW_022301772.1:0-9115 GCF_002776525.5 Piliocolobus tephrosceles | reverse complement strand
TGAGATGGGTCTCCTGAAGACAGCAGACTGATGGGTCTTGACTCTTTATCCAGTTTGCCAGTCTGTGTCTTTTAATTGGACCATTTAGTCCATTTACATTTAAGGTTAATATTGTTATGTGTGAACTTGATCCTGCCATTGTGATATTAACTGGTTATTTTGCTCATTAGTTGATGCAGTTTCTTCCTAGCCTCGATGGTCTTTACATTTTGGCATGTTTTTGCAATGGCTGGTACCGGTTGTTCCTTTCCATGTTTAGGGCTTCCTTCAGGGTCTCTTGTAAGGCAGGCCTGGTGGTGACAAAATCTCTAAGCATTTGCTTATCTGTAAAGAATTTTATTTCTCCTTCACTTATGAAACTTAGTTTGGCTGGATATGAAATTCTGGGTTGAAAATTCTTTTCTTTAAGAACATTGAATATTGGCCCCCACTCTCTTCTGGCTTGTAGAGTTTCTGCCGAGAGATCTGCTGTCAGTCTGATGGGCTTCCCTTTGTGGGTAACCCGACCTTTCTCTCTGGCTGCCCTTAAGATTTTTTCCTTCATTTCAACTTTGGTGAATCTGGCAATTATGTGTCTTGGAGTTGCTCTTCTCAAGGAGTATCTTTGTGGCATTCTCTGTATTTCCTGAATTTGAATGTTGGCCTTCCCTGCTAGGTTGCGGAAGTTCTCCTTGATGATATCCTGTAGAGTGTTTTCCAATTTGGTTCCATTTTCCCCCTCACTTTCAGGCACCCCAATCAGACGTAGATTTGGTCTTTTTACATAATCCCATACTTCTTGCAGGCTTTGTTCATTTCTTTTTCTTCTTTTTCCTTTTGGTTTCTCTTCTCGCTTCATTTCATTCATTTGATCCTCCATTGCTGATACTCTTTCTTCCAGTTGATCGAGTCGGTTACTGAAGCTTGTGCATTTGTCACGTATTTCTCGTGTCATGGTTTTCATCTCTGTCATTTCGTTTATGACCTTTTCTGCATTAATTAGTCTAGCTGTCAATTCTTCCACTCTTTTTTCAAGACTTTTAGTTTCTTTGCGCTGGGTACGTAATTCCTCCTTTAGCTCTGAGAGGTTTGATGGACTGAAGCCTTCTTCTCTCATCTCATCAAAATCATTCTCTGACCAGCTTTGATCCGTTGCTGGCGATGGGCTGTGCTCCTTTGCAGGAGGAGATGTGCTCTTAGTTTTTGAATTTCCAGCTTTTCTGCCTTGCTTTTTCCCCATCTTTGTGGTTTTATCTGTCTCTGGTCTTTGATGATGGTGATGTACTGATGGGGTTTTGGTATAGGTGACCTTCCTGTTTGATAGTTTTCCTTCTGACAGTCAGGACCCTCAGCTATAGGTCTGTTGGAGATTGTTTGAGGTTCACTCCAGACCCTGTTTGCCTGGGTATCAGCAGCAGAGGTTGCAGAAGACAGAATATTGCTGAACAGCGAGTGCACCTGTCTGATTCTTGCTTTGGAAGCTTCCTCTCAGGGGTGTACTCCACCCTGTGAGGTGTGGGGTGTCAGACTGCCCCTAGTGGGAGATGTCTCCCAGTTAGGCTACTCAGGGGTCAGGAACCCATTTGAGCAGGCAGACTGCCCCTTCTCAGATCTCAACCTCCGTGTTGGGAGATCCACTGCTCTCTTCAAAGCTGTCAGACAGAGTCGTTCGCGTTTGCACAGGCTTCTGCACCTTTAGCTGAGCCCTGTCCCCAGAGGCGGAGTCTACAGAGACAGGCAGGTTTCCTTGAGCTGCTGTGAGCTCCACCCCGTTGGAGCTTCCCAGCGGCTTTATTTACCTACTTAAGCCTCAGCGATGGCGGGCGCCCCTCCCCCAGCCTCGCTGCTGCCTTGTGGTTAGATTGCCGCAGACTGCTGTGTTAGCAAGGAGGGAGGCTCCGTGGGCGTGGGACCCTCCCGGCCAGGTGTGGGATATATTCTCCGGTGTGCCCGTGTTATAGCGCAGTATTGGGGTGGGAGTTACCCGATTTTCCAGGTGTTGTGTGTCTCAGTTCCCCTGGCTAGGAAAAGGGACTCCCTTCCCCCTTGCGCTTCCCAGGTGAGGTGATGCCTCGCCCTGCTTCAGCTCTCGCTGGTCGGGCTGCAGCAGCTGACCCGCACGGATTGTCCGGCACTCCCGAGTGAGATGACCCCAGTACCTCAGTTGAAAATGCAGAAATCAGGGCCGGGCGCGGTGGCTCAAGCCTGTAATCCCAGCACTTTGGGAGGCCGAGACGGGCGGATCACGAGGTCAGGAGATCGAGACCATCCTGGCTAACACGGTGAAACCCCGTCTCTACTAAAAATACAAAAACTAGCCGGACGAGGTGGCGGGCGCCTGTAGTCCCAGCTACTCCGGAGGCTGAGGCAGGAGAATGGCGTAAACCCGGGAGGCGGAGCTTGCAGTGAGCTGAGATCCGGCCACTGCACTCCAGTCCAGGCGACAGAGCGAGACTCCGCCTCAAAAAACAAAAAAAAAAAAAAAAAAAAGAAAATGCAGAAATCACTGGTCTTCTGTGTCGCTCACGCTGGGAGATGGAGACTGGCGCTGTTCCTATTCGGCCATCTTGCTCCGCCCCTCAAATATACCTGTATTTCTATGGTAAATTTAGATGTTATTGGTCATTATAGATACTACAGATATTATTGGCTATTAGAGGAATAAATTCTTAATTAATTGCTTTGGTATAGTTTAATATAATTTGCTTTAATGTAATTCTAGTCAAACTCTCAATATTAAAGATACAATTCTAATAAGACAATAATAATAAAAAATAAAAATTAGGCAAATTTTGGGTTTTAGAAGATATTTCCAACCATAATTACCAAAAATAGATATCGTAAAAGAAAAGATATTAATGTAAAACTTCCATACCAAAAATCCACACACGAGAAAAGTAATGGCAAAAAACAAACTGGAAAAAAAATTTAACTTTTTGACTTACAAATAGCAACATGTTCTTATGGCAGACTTTGCTAATGCTAACACCTGTCCTATATCTACTTTCTGCTGCTTCTTTGCTTCAAGATCCCAAATTGTGTTTGAGGCAGCAACATGCCAACTATTTTCTTTACTCTTGTAGTAAGATGTCCCTGTAACCATGTTTGGTCAATGAGACATAAGCAAAATTCCCTGGATGGGGCTTCCGGGAAATCCATGTTTTCCTTATTGAAAGGAAGAGTGTAAGCTGCCATGTGCCTTTCGCCATTGAGTCTTTCTGTCTTCCTTTATGATATCTCAAATTGATGCCTGGAAGTGTAACAGCCATCTTTGACCATAAGAAAATAAAAGTCACACACTAGAAAGAGTGAAGCATCAAGAGGACAATCTAGTTCCTTTAGTGCCTGCACCAGACCTGAAATGCCATTGCTGAACTTGTTATGTGAGAAAAAAATACCCTGATTTGGTCAAGCCATACCATCTGGTTTCTGTTACATGCACTTAAGCCAAAGAAAAAAAAACCTTAATATTTTAGAAACTATAATTTTTTAAAGGAAAAGATGAACACTCTAACAAGAAAGAAAGAAATGAACACACAAGACATAATTTTAAAACTACAAAAGTCAAACATGGAAAGTGTTGAAAATCATTAACAAAATAATTTTTAAACAAATTACCACTATTAAATGGTTAAGATGCAAAGATTTTTTTAAAAAAGGTAATATTCAGTGTGGTGGTGGTTGTGAAAATGTTATCAGATAGTGCTTGTGAAAGTGTAAATTAGTAAAACCTTTCATAAGGCTTTTTTATTGTGCTTTTAACTATAAAATATGCCTATACTTTGGGTCACAGGCCCAAATATAAAATATAAAACTATAAAACTTCTAGAAGAAAACATAAAAGAAAACCTTGTGACCTTGGGTTAGGTGATGAGCTATCAAACAGAATTCTAAAAGCATACTTCGTAAAGAACAAAAAAAGTTGAGTTTTATTTTTTCCAAACAAAAAACTTTTACTCTGTGAAAGATATTGTTACAAGAATGAAAAGTCAAGCCATAGGTCAGGAGAAAATATTTATAGATTACGTATCTCAGGAAAATACATCCAGAATATATAAAGAACGCTCAGTCATAGTAGATAGAAATGGAAAATGGTCTGTCACTTTATAGAGAAGTTTCTTGTACAGTTAAACATATGCTTGTAATGACCCTGACACCCAAAGTGCATTAAGAATGATAGAATTAGAACTATTAATACATGCAACCAAATGGATAACAAACATAATGTTAAGAAAAAGAAGCCAGACACATGAGTATCCAAGTGTCTGGATGATTCCATTTATGTAGTTACCTGATTCCATTCATGTAATGTTCTAAACCAGGAATAACAACTAGTCTATGGTATTAGAATGACTATGACTCTGTGGAATACAGTTGTTATTTGAGGTGGGAGGTGATTTATAAGAAGATTTCTGGAGTGCTAATAATGCCTTGCTTCTTGATCTGGAAACTGTGTTCATTCTGTGAAAACACAAGCTGCCCATATATCATTTACAAACTTATTGAAAGATGTTTTCCTTCAATAAAAGTTTACCGAAAGACAGGAGAGTTGATTGAATAAACTGTCATACATCTATGCAACAGAATATCCTTCAACCATTAAAAATATAATATACTATTTATAGAAAATATTCCAGACATATTCAGAAAATCTACTTTTAGTCTTCAGCTTATTACTCATTAGTATTTAATATGCGCTTAGGAGGGAAGCACTTGAGGACAGAGAAACAACTTCACAAAAAGATTAGGGAGAACAATCCAAGGAATTTACATGGGGTTGGGGGTAGTTCCTGTTCTCAATAGCTAGAGTATAAGAAATTTCATAATTCATAGGGCATCCAGCAGTACACTCAAAAGAGTTTTGCCTCAGTAGTGGGGGAATTATCCATAGACTAAACACTACTCTGGTCTCATCTAATAAAGCTTAAATGCAAAACCCAAAATAATCCAACTTTTTTCCAAGTAACTTCACTGCGTCCTATAACAAAGCTCAAGAATATGTGTAGGAATATAAAAATACATAGCACTCAAAAAGGTAAAAATGTTAATGCCTAACACCTAATCATAAATTATCAGGCATGCAAGAAGTAGAAAAATAGAACCCATAACAAGAAAAAAAAAATCAATCGATCAAAACCAGCCCAGAAATACTGATACATAAGACAGAATTAGCAGGCAAGGTAATCAAAGTGGCTATATTACTATATTCTATATGTCAAATAAACTAGAGAAAAAAGTGAATACATTAATTAGCAACATACACACATATAAAAATATATCATGTCATTAACAGATTAGACATTGCAAAAAAGATTAATGAGCTTGAATATAAGAAGAGATTAGTGAACTTAAATGCAAAAGAAATTATCTAAAATTAAACATGATAAAAGACTGAAAATAAAGGAACAGAGAATCAGTAAGGTAAGAAACAGGTATTAAAATATTCAAAGAAATAATAATTGAAAATTTTCCAAATATGATGAAAACTCTAAACCCAGAGATTCAACAAGCTCAAGGTATTCCAAACCAAAACAACAAAAAAAGCAAGAAACTACACTAAAGCTTATCAAAAAACATTGATTAAAACTACTGGTAAGAGCAACCAGAGAAAAACAAAACACATGACATACAGAGGAAAAAATATAATGATGACAGATGATTTCACATCAGAAACACACAAGTCAGAAGAGAATGGAGCAACTCTTTCAAGGCAATGAAAGAGAAAAAATCTATCACCACAAACTTCTATTTTTAGGGTAGAGGGGGAAGAAGTTTTCAAAAATAAAGCCTTTTTCAGACATTCAAAAGCTGAAAGAATTCATCAGCAATAGACTAGCACTATAGAAAATATGAAAGGAAGTTCTTTAGATAGAATAAAATGATGCCAGATGGAAATTTGGAATCTTCACAAAAGAATGAAGAATATTGAAGCTGGCAATTTTGTTGGTTAATATCCAAAATTTTTTCATTATCTAAATATCAGTAACAGTTAACCAACTGTTTAAAGCAAAAATAATAAAGCAATTTTCAGATTTATAACATATGTACAAGTAAAACAAAGAGTGTTTCAAACACAGGTATGAAGAAATGAGATAGAAGTTTACTATTATAAAATTATTATACTACACATGAAATGGTGTAATATTACTTGAAGGTAGACTGTGGTAAGTTAAAGTCATATATTTTAAACCACTAAAACTAGACAATAGTTATAGAAAATAAGCTCAACAAAGAAGATAAAATGGAGACAATAAATAATCTAAAAGACAGCACAAAAAGAGAAAAAGAACAAAGAATAGATGGAACAAATAAGCCCAACCATGTTGACAATCCCATTAAATGTAAATGGTCTAAACAGCCCAAATAAAAGTCACAGGCTGTCAGATTAGATAAAAAAGCAAGACATAGCTGTATAATGTCCACAATAAACACACTTTAAAGATAAAAATATGAATAGATAATAGCAAAAGAATGGAAAAAATATATCAAAAAAAACAGGAGTGGTAAATTAATATCAGACAAAGTAGATTTCAGGTCAAAGAATATTAACAGGGATAAAAAGCATCATTTCATAATAATAAATGCATCAATAAATCAAGATAAAAACAGTTATGAACCAAAATATACATAGAGTAGAACCTAATAGTACTTCAAGGAAAAAAGAAAATTCAGGTATAGCAAGAGATTTCAACCCCCTCTTTCAATAGATAGAACAATCAGGCAGAACATCAATAATACTGAGGACTTGAATAATACTGCCTATCAACTTCACCTAATTGATGTTTATAGAAAATTCTACTCACTGACAGAATACACATTCTTTAAGTACACATGAACATTTACCAAGAGAGCAGAAATGAATGAAAATTAAAACATAGCAAAATTATAGAATGTAGATGAAGCAGTAATTAGAGGAAAACTTAAAGCACCAAAAGTGTACTTATATGGGAAAGGAAGAAAAGTTTCAAATTAATTATCTCAGCTTTTACATTAAGAATCTCATAAAAGTGAGAAAATGAAGTGCAAAAAAAAAAAAAAGTAGAAAAAAATACTACAGAGGGGGGAAAAGTCAATGAAATAGACGACCAGAAAGATAACAGAAACATCAGTAAAACCAAAAGCAGGTTCTTTGAGATCAATAAAATTGATAAACCTCTAGTTTCATTAACCATGGAAGAAAGTACTGAAACAACTATTAATATCAGAAATTGAAAAAGAGATATTAGTGTAGATTCTACAGGTATTGAGAAGGGAAATAGGGGAATATTTTAAACAACATTAACCAATTATTTTAACAATTAGATAAAATGAATGCATTTCTTGAAAGACACAAAATACCAAAGCTCACTCAAGAAGAAATAGATAATCTGAATAGCCATATATTGGTTAAAGAAATTGGATTTTGCCAGGCGTAGTAGCTCATGCCTGTAATCCCAGCACTTTGGGAGGCCAAGGCAGGTGGATCACCTGAGGCTGGCAGTTTAAGACCAGCCTGACCAACATGGAGAAACCTCGTCTCCCACTAAAAATACAAAATTAGCCAAGCATGGTGGTGCATGCCTATAATCCCAGCTACTTGGGAGGCCGAGGCAGGAGAATGGCTTGAACCCAGGAGGTGGAGGTTGCAGTGAGCCGAGATTGTGCCATTGCACTCCTGCCTGGACAACAAGAGTGAAACTCCATCTTGAAAAAAAAAAAGAAAAAAAGAAATTGGATGTGTAGTTTAAAACCCTTCATGCCTAAATTACTTCACTGCTACAAGCAATGAAATATTTAAACGATAAATTATAACAATTCTACACAAACTCTTCCAGAATTTGAACAGAAAATTTTACTTTACAACTTACTTCATGAGGCCAACATTATCCTGATACCACAACCAAAGACATGGTAAGAAAAGAAAACCATAAACCAATACCCATACTGAACACAGATACCAACATTCTTAACAAAACTTTAAAAAACAAATTCCACAACATAAAAAAAGTATACAAAAGACAACTATACAATATCCAATTTGTGTTTGTCTCAATAACACAAGGTTGGTTTAACATTTAAAAATCAATTCACATTAAAAATCAATTCACTTAATATAGTAAAATCAAATTTACTATATTAAGAGACTGAAAATGAAAAATATTATATATTATTTATTATATCATATATAAAATAATATATGATAATATCAATAGATACAAAAGAGATGTTGAACTCTCAGCAAAGTAGAAATAAAAAGGAACTTTCTTAGCCTGATAAAGGGTAACTGTGTGCAACTTCAGACAATATCATTCTTAATGGTGAAAGACTGAATGTTTTCCACTTAAGAATGGAGCAAGAGAAAGTTGTTTACTCTCATCACTTCTTTTGGACATTTTACTGGAGGTTCTGACCAGTTCAACGAGGCATGAAAAATGAATAAAAGACAACATGTTAGAAATAAAGAAATGGAATTAATTGCCTATGTAGAAAATTCCATACAATCTACCAAAAACATCTAATAGAATTAATAAGCCTAGCAAAATTCTAGAATATAAGATCAATATACAGTAATCAATTGCAATTCTGTGTACTAGCAATGAAATTAAAAATCAATGTCATTTATGATAGCATAAAATACATATTTAAGGACAAATCTGATAGAATATGTGCAAAACTTTCATACTGAAAACTACAAAACATTGTCAAGAAAATCTAAGGAAAGTCTGAAAAAAGGAGAACTACAGTATGTTTATGAATCAGAAGACATGATATTATTAACATGTCATTTTTTCCATAAATTGACCCATAGCTTCAATGCAATTTCAATCCAAATACCAACAGGCAAAAATTTCAAAGAAAAAGAGAACAAATTTAGAAAACTAACATTACTCAGATCCAAGATTTATTATAAATTTATATCAAATAAGTGGAACAGAATAGAAAGCACTACAGAAATAGATCCACTTATATATTGACAGTTGACAGTTGATCATCAAAGGTCAAAGGCAATTCAAGGAAGAAAGGATAATATTTTCAACAAATAGTGATAGTACAAGTGGATATCCATATGCAAAAATTAAAAATAGTAACCTTTAACCCATGCCTCACTGAAAATCACAAGCATTCTTATACACCAGTAACAGACAAGCAGAGAGCC
>NW_022301771.1:0-4108 GCF_002776525.5 Piliocolobus tephrosceles | reverse complement strand
AAATGTCCCCTTGCAGATTCTACAAAAAGAGACTTTCCAACCTGCTGAATCAAAAGTAAGGTTTAACTCTGTGAGATGAACCATACATCTCAAAGCTGTTTCAGCAATTGCTTCTTCTTGTTTTTATCTGGGGATATTCCTTTTTTTCCACAGGCCTCAATTGACTCCCAAACAACACTTTACAGATTCTACAAAAAGAGTGTTTCCAACCTGCTGACCCAAAATAAAGTTTTAAGTCCGAGAGATGAATACACACATCAACAAGCAGTTCCATAGATTGGTTCTTTCTAGTTTTAGTCTGGGCAAATTCTGTTTTTCCAGAAGGCCTCAGTGGGATCCAAAATGTCCCTCTGCAGATTCTACAACAAGAGGGTTTCCACCCTGCTGAATCAAAAGAAAGTTTAACTCTGTGAGAAGAATCCACACATCAACAAACAGTTTTATAGGTAACTTCCTTCTAGTTTTTATCCGTGGATATTCCTTTTTTCCCATGGGTTTCAATGAGTTCCCAAATGTCCCTTGTATATTTTACCAAAAGATTGTTTTCAACCTCCTGAATCAATAAAATGTTTGACCTAGGTGAGATGAATGCCCACATCACCAAAGACTTTCACAGATAACTTCTCTCTAGTATTTATCTGGGGATGTTTTGTTATTCTCCATAGGCTTCAGTGGCCTCCCAAATGTCCCTTAGCATGCTCTAAAAAAAGAGTGTTTACAACCTTCTGAATCAAAAGAAAGGTTTAATTTCGTGAAATTAATCCACACCTGATGAAGCTCTTTCACATATAGCTTCCTTCTAGTTTTTATGTGGGGATATTCTGTTTTTATTTTCCCATAGGCCTCAAAGAGTTCCCAAATGTCCCTTTGTAGATTCAAGAAAAAAAGTGTTTGAAACCTGCTGAATCAAAAGAAAGGTTTATCTCTGTGAGATGAATCCACACATCACCAAGCATTTTCACACGTTTCTTCCCTCTAGTTTTTATCTGGGGATTTTCTGTTTCTTCCCTTGTCCTTAATGGGCCATCAATTGTCCCTTCACAGATTCTATGTAGAGAGTTTCCAACCCGGTGAAATAAAAGAGAGTATTAACTCTGTGTGATGAATCCACACATCACAAAGCAGTTTCACAGAAATCTTCTTTCTAGTTTTTGTGTGAGGATATTCAGTTTTTAACCATCGGCTCCAATGAGCAACGAAATGTCCCTTTGCAGATTCTACAAAAAGAGTGTTTCCAAACAGCTGAATCAAATGAAAGATTTCACTCTGTGAGATGAATTTTCACATCACAATGCAGTTTCACAAATAGGTTCTTTCTAGTTTTTATCAGGGGATACTCATTTTTTTTTCCATAGGCCACAATGAGCTGCCAAATGTCCTTTGACAGATTCTACAGAAAGAGTGTTTCCACCCTGCTGAAACAAGAAAAAAATTTAACTCTATGAGTTGAATCTACACATCATCTAGCCGATTCACAGATACTTTCTTTCTAGCTTTTATCTGGGGATATTTGGTTTTTTCCCATGGGCCTCACTGTGCTCCCAATTGTCTCTTGGTAGATTCTGCAAAAAGAGTGTTTTTTACTTGCTGAATCAAATGAATGATTTACCTATGTGAGATGAACCACATAAACCAAAGCAGTTTCATAGATAGCTTCCTTATAGTTTGTATCTGGGGATATTCAATTTTCCCCTGTAGGCCTCAATGGGATCCCAAATGTCCTTTTGCAGATTCTACAAAAAGAGTGTTTCCAACCTGCAGAATCAAAAAAATGTTTTAACTCTATGAGATGAATCTACACATCACAAAGCAGTTTCACAGATAGCTTCTTTCTAGTTTTTATCTGGGGAAATTAATTTTTTTTCATAGACCTCAAAGGGCTCTCAAATGTCCCTTCACAGATTATATGAAAAGAGTGTTTCTAAGCTGTTGAATCAAAAGAGAGTTTTCTCTCTGTGTGATGAAGCCACACATCAGAAAGCAGTTTCACAGATATTTTCGTTCTAATTTTTATGTGGGATATTTGGTTTTTTACACTTGGCCCAGTGGGCTCCCAAATATCCCTTTGCAGATTCTACAAAAAGAATGTTTCCAACTAGCTGAATCATACGAAAGGCTTGACTCTGTGAAATGAATTTTTGCATCACAAAGCAGTTTCACAGATGGATTCTTTCTAGTTTTTAATCTCAGGATATTCGGGTTTTTTTTCCTTGGCCACAATGGATGCCCAAATGTTGTGTGGCAGATTATACAAGAAGAGTGTTTCCAACCTACTGAATCAAAAAATATTTTAACTCTCTAAATTGAATCTACACATTATCAAGCAGTTTCACAGATAGTTTGTTTCTAGTTTATATCTGGGGATATTCCATTTCCCCCCCATAGGCCTCAATGTGCTCCCAAATGTCACTTGGTAGATTCTGCATAAGCACTGTTTTTAACTTGCTGAATCAAAAGAAAGGCTTACCTAAGTGAGATGAACCACACAGCACAAAGCAGTTTCACAGGTAGCTTCCTTCTAATTTTTATCTAGGGATATTCAATTTTTCCCCATAGACCTCAATGGGTTCCCAAATGTCCTTTGGCAGAATCTACGAAAAGAGTGTTTCCAACCTGCAGAATCAAAA
Source organism: Piliocolobus tephrosceles (assembly GCF_002776525.5). NCBI lineage: Eukaryota > Metazoa > Chordata > Mammalia > Primates > Cercopithecidae > Piliocolobus > Piliocolobus tephrosceles. The sequence continues at coordinate 1,481 of NW_022301771.1, read as the reverse complement.
AAAAAAAAAAAGTTTTAACTCTATGAAGTGAATCTGCACATCACCAAGCAATTTCACAGATATCTTCTTTCCAATTTTTATCTGGGGATATTCATTTCTTTCCCATAGGTTTCAATGGCTTCACAAGTCTCCCTTCACAGATTCTACAAAAACAGTGTTTCCAACCTGCTGAATTAAAACAAATATTTAAATCTGTGAGATGAATCCATGCATCACAAAATTGTTTCACAGACAGTTTCCTTATATTTTTTATCTGGGGATATTGGGTTTTTCCCCACATGCCTCAATGCAATCTCAAATGTTTCCTTGCAGATTCTACAAAACAAGTCTTTCCAACCTGCTGAAACTAACAAAGGATAACTGTGTCAGAGGATTGCACGCATAGCCAAGCAATTTCACAGATAGTTTCTTTCCAGTTTTTATTAGGGGCAATTTGGTCCTTCCTTATATGCCTCAATGGGCTCCCAAATGTCCCTGTGAAGCTTCTAAAAAAGAGTGTTTCCACTCTGCTGAACAAAAAGAAAGGTTTACCTCTGTGAGATGAATCCACACGTCACAAAGCAGGTATGGAGACAGCTTCATTCTAGTTTTTATCTGGGGATGTTTTGTTTTTCCCATAGGCTACAATGAACTCCCAAATGTTCCTTCACAGATTCTACAAAGAGCATGTTTCCAATATGTTGAATCAAAAGTAAGATTTACCTCTCTGTCATGAAGGAACATATCACCAGGCAGCTTCTTTGATAGCTTCTTTCTAGTTTATCTGTGGGGATATTCGGTTTTACCCCTAGGCCACAATAGGTTCCCAAATATCCTTTTGCATATTCTACAAAAAGAGTGCTTCCAACGTGAAGAATCAAAAGAAAGGTTGAACTCTATGAGATTATTCCACACACAGCAAAGCAGATTCACAGATACCTTCTTCTTTGTCATTTGCATCTGGGGATATTTGGTTTATCTCCACAAGCCTCAATGGGCTCCCAAATGGCCAATTCTACAAAAGAAATGTTTCCAAAATTCCAGCTACACATCACAAAGCAGTTTCATAGATCACTTCTTTCTAGTTTTTTAAAATCGTTTTTATGAGTGAAATACTTTTAATTTTTTTTATTTTTATTTATTTATTTATTATTATTATTATACTTTAAGTTCTAGGGTACATGTGCATAATGTGCAGGTTTGTTACATATGTATACTTGGGCCATGTTGGTGTGCTGCACCCATCAAATCGTCAGCACCCATCAACTCGTCATTTACATCAGGTATAACTCCCAATGCAATCTCTCCCCCCTTCCCCCCTCCCCATAATAGGCCACGGTGTGTGATGTTCCCCTTCCCAAGTCCAAGTGATCTCATTGTTCAGTTCCCACCTATGAGTGAGAATATGTGGTGTTTGGTTTTCTGTTCTTGCAATAGTATGCTGAGAATGATGGTTTCCAGCTCATCCATGCCCCTACAAAGGACAAAAACTCATCTTTTTT
>NW_022301770.1:0-11221 GCF_002776525.5 Piliocolobus tephrosceles | reverse complement strand
ATTTATAGATTCAATGCCATCCCCATCAAGCTACCAATGAGTTTCTTCACCGAATTGGAAAAAACTGCTTTAAAGTTCATATGGAACCAAAAAAGAGCCCGCATTGCCAAGACAATACTAAATCAAAAGGACAAAGCTGGAGGCGTCACGCTACCTGACTTCAAACTATGCTACAAAGCTACAGTAACCAAAACAGCATGGTACTGGTACCAAAACAGAGATATAGAGCAATGGAACAGAACAGAGTCCACAGAAATAATACCACACATCTACAACCATCTGATCTTTGATAAACCTGACAAAAACAAGAAATGGGGAAAGGATTCCCTATTTAATAAATGGTGCTGGGAAAATTGGCTAGCCATAAGTAGAAAGCTGAAACTGGATCCTTTCCTTACTCCTTATAAGAAGATTAATTCAAGATGGATTAGAGACTTAAATGTTAGACCTAATACCATCAAAACCCTAGAAGAAAATCTAGGTAGTACCATTCAGGACATAGGCATGGGCAAGGACTTCATGTCTAAAACACAAATGCAATGGCAGCAAAAGGCAAAATTGACAAATGGGATCTGATTAAACTAAAAAGCTTCTGCACAGCAAAAGAAACTACCATCAGAGTGAACAGGCATCCTACAGAATGGGAGAAAATTTTTGCAATCTACTTCTCTGACAAAGGCTAATATCCAGAATCTACAAAGAACTCAAACAAATTTACAAGAAAAAAAACAAACAACCCCATCAAAAAGTGAGTAAAGTATATGAACAGACATTTCTCAAAAGAAGACATTCATCCAGCCAACAGACACATGAAAAAATGCTCATCATCACTCGCCATCAGAGAAATGCAAATAAAAACCACAATGAGATACCATCTCACACCAGTTAGAATGGCAATCATTAAAAAGTCAGGAAACAACAGGTGTTGGAGAGGATGTGGAGAAATAGGAACACTTTTACACTGTTGGTGGGATTGTAAACTAGTTCAACCATTATGGAAAACAGTATGGCAATTCCTCAAGTATCTAGAACTAGATGTACCATATGACCCAGCCATCCCACTACTGGGTATATACCCAAAGGATTATAAATAATGCTGCTATAAAGACACATGCACACGTATGTTTATTGCGGCACTATTCACAATAGCAAAGACTTGGAATCAACCCAAATGTCCATCAGTGACAGACTGGATTAAGAAAATGTGGCACATATACACCATGGAATACTATGCAGCCATAAAAAAGGATGAGTTTGCATCCTTTGTAGGGACATGGATGCAGCTGGAAACCATCATTCTTAGCAAACTATCACAAGAAGAGAAATCCAAACACCGCATGTTCTCACTCATAGGTGGGAACTGAACAATGAGCTCACTTGGACTCGGGAAGGGGAACATCACACACTGGGGCCTATCATGGGGAGGGTGGAGGAGGGAGGGATTGCATTGGGGAGTTATACCTGATATAAATGATGAATTGATGGGTGCTGACGAGTTGATGGGTGCAGCACACCAACATGGCACACGTATACATATGTAACAAACCTGCACTTTATGCACATGTACCCTAGAACTTAAAGTATAATAAAAAAAAAAGAAAAGAAAGTTAGATCCCTAGTTTGACTATATACAAAAATGAACTGAATATAAGAGCTAAAACAATAAAACGTTTAAAGGAAAAAAAAAATGTGGCACATATATACCATGGAATACTATGCAGCCTTAAAAAAGGATGAGTTTGTGTCCTTTGTAGGGACATGGATGCAGCTGGAAACCATCATTCTTAGCAAACTGTCACAAGAATGGAAAACCAAACACCGCATGTTCTCACTCATAGGTGGGAACTGAAGAATGAGTTCACTTGGACTCGGGAAGGGGAACATCACACACTGGGGCCTATAATGGGGAGGGGGGAGAGGGGAGGGATTGCGTTGTGGAGTTATACCTGATATAAATGATGAATTGATGGATGCTGATGAGTTGATTGGTGCAGCACACCAACATGGCACAAGTATACATATGTAACACACCTGCACGTTATGCACATGTACCCTAGAACTTAAAGTATATATATAAAAAAAAAAACTTAGAAGCTTTCTCTGAATCTGCTCTGTGATGTGTGAAATCATCTCTCGGAGCTACACTGTTGTTTGCATTGAGCCGTTTGATATCACTGCAATAGGATATATGGGAGTTAATTGAAGCCTATGGTGACAAAGGAAATATCCTCATAGAAAAATCGTGAAGAATTTTCTGAGAAACTGATTTGTGATGTATGAATTCAACTCAAAGAGATGCACTGTTCTTTTCACTGAGCAGTGTGCTAACAGTGTTTTCTTGGAATCTACAATGGGATATTTCAGAGCACATTGAAGCCTACTGTGTAAACGAAAATATCCTCACACACAAAGCAGAAAAACACTTTCTGTGAAACCGCTTTGTGATGTTAATTCATCTCACAGAGATACAAGATTGTATTCATGGTTGCGTTTGACACACTGCTTTTGTTTAATCTGACAAGGGATAATTTGGTTTGCCTTGAAGCCTATGGTGACAAAGGAAATATCCTCAGAAAAAAACTAGAAAAAAGCTTTCTGAGGAAGTTCTTTTGTGATATGTTAATTCACATCACAGATTTACCCCTTTCTTTTCATGAAGCAGTTTTCTACCAGTGTTTTCATGGAATCTGCAAAGGGATATTTGGGGCACACTGAGGCCTAAGGTGTAAAAGGAAATATCCTTAGATAAAACGTACAAAGAAGCTTTCTGAGAAACTGTTTTGTGGTGTGTGAATTCATCCATAGGGTTACACTGTTCTTTTCATTGAGAAGTTTGCTAACATTGTTTTCTTGGAATCTGCAATGGTATATTTCGGAGGGCACTGAAGCTTATGGTGACAAAGGAAATATTCTCAGACAAAAACTAGAAAGAAGCTTTTGGAGAAAGTGCTTTTGATTTTGTGAATTCATCTCACAGAGTTACACGATTCTTTTCATGCAGCAGTTCAGTAGTACTGTTTTCGGGGATTCTGAGAAGGGATACTTTGCATCGCATTGAAGTCTATGGTGATGAAGGAAATATCCTCAGATAAAAACTAGAAGAAAGCTTTCTGAGAAAGCCCTTTGTGATGTTTGAATTCATCTCACAGAGTTACACCTTTGTTTTCATGGAGAAGTTTGCTAACACTCTTTTTGTGGAATCTGCAATGGGATATTTTTGAGTGCATTGAGGCATATAGTGTAAAAGAAAATATCCTCAGATAAAAACTAGAAATAAACTTCCTGAGAAAATGCTTTGTGATGTGTGAATTCATTTCACAGAGATACACGATTCTTTTCATTGAGCAGTTTGAAAACGCTGTTTTTTGTGGAACCTGTAATAGGATATTTTGGAGTACTTTGAAGTCTGTGGTGACAAAGGAAATATATTCTGATGAAAACCGAAAAGAACATTTCTGAGAAATTGCTTTGTGTTGTGTCAATTCATCCCATAGAGTTACACTGTTGTTTTCATTGATGAGTTTTCAAACACTGGTTTTTTTTTTTTTTTTTTTTTTGATCTGCATTGGGACACTTCATGTTGCCTTGAAGCTTATGGTAACGAAAGAAATATCCACAGACAAAAACTAGAAATAAGCTTTCTGAAAAACTGTTTTGTGGTTTGTGAATTCATCTCACAGAGTTACACTATTCTTTTCATGGGGTAGTTTCATAGCACTGTTTTTGGGTAACCCGAGAAGGTATATTTTTGATCGAATTGAAGCCTATGGTCACTAAGGAAATATCCTCAGTTAAAAACCAGAACAAAGCTTTCTGAAAAAGTTATTTATGATGTGTGAATTTCATCTCACAGAATTACACCTTTATTTTCATGGAGCAGATTGAAAACACAGTTTTCATCGAGTCTACATCGAGTCTGCAATGGAATATTTGCGAGCACATTGAGGAACATATTGAAAATGGAAATATCTTCATAGAAAATCGAGAAAGAAGCTTTCTGAGAAACTACTTAGTGATGTGTGAATTCAACTCACATAGTTATACTATTCTTTTCATTGATCAGTTTGCTGTCACTGTTTTCTTGGAATCTGCAATGGCATATTTCATACCACACTAAAGCATACTGTTTAAAAGAAAATATCCTCATATAAAAACTAGACAGAAACTTTCTAAGAAACTCCTTTGTGATTTATGAATTCATGTCAAAAAGTTACATGGTGTTTTCAATGGATCAGATTGATAGCACTGTTTTTGGGGAATCTGAGGAGGGATATTTTGGATTGCATTGAAGCTTATGGTGACAAAGGAAATATCCTCACATAAAATGTAGAAAGAAGCTTTCCATGAAAGTCTTTTGTGACGTGTGAATTCATCTCATCGAGTTATAATTTTCTTTTCATGGAGCAATTTGCTAACACTGTTTTCGTGGAATCTGCAAAGGGATATTTGGGAACACATTGAGGCCTATGGTGAAAGAGGAAGTATCCTCAGATAAAACCTAGAAAGAAGCTTTCTGCGAAACTTCTTTGTGATGGGTGAATTCAACTCACAGAGTTACACTGATATTTTCATTGAGCAATTTGCTAACACTGTTTTCTTGGAATCGGCAAAGGGATATTTTTTAGTGAATTGAGACCTATAGTGAAAAGGAAAATATCCTCAGGTAAAAACTAGAAAGAAGCTTTCTGAGAAACTGCTTTGTGATGTGTGAATTTCTTTCACAGAGTTACACCCTTATATTCATGGAGCAGTTTGGTAGCACGGATATTGGGGAATCAGAGAAGGGATGTTTTGCATCACATTGAAGTGTATGGTGACAAGGGAAATATGCTCAGATGAAAAACAAAAAGGAGATTTTTCGGAAATTGCTTTGTGCTGTGTCAGTTCATTGCCCTGAGTTACACTGTTCTTTTCAGTGAGCAGTTTGCTAGCACTGTATTCTTTTAATCAGCAATGGGACATTTTGGAATGCATTGAAGCTTAGGGTTTTTGTTTCTAGTTTTTGTCTGAGGATATTTCTGAGGAAGTTCTTTGTGATATGTGAATTCACCTCGCAGAGAAACACCTTTCTTTTCATGGATCAGTTTGCTAACACTGTGTTCATGGAATCTGCAAGGGGATATTTGCAAGCACATTGAGGCCTATATTGAAAAAGAAAATATTCTCATAGAAAAACGAGAAAGAAGCTTTCTGAGAAACTGCTTAGATATGTGTGATTTCACCTCACAGAGTTACACTGTCTTCTTCATTGAGCAGTTTGCTAGCACTGCTTTATGGAATCTGCAATGGCATATTTCAGAGTGCATTGAAGCCTACCATTAAAAATTAAATATCCTCAGACAACAATTAGAAACTTTCGGATAAACGCCTTTGTGATTTGTGAATTACCATCACCTAGTTACATTATGCTTTCAATGGATTACTTTGATAGCACTGTTTTTGGGGAATCTGAGAAGGGATATTTTGGATTACATTGAAGCCTATGGTGACAAAGGAATAATCATTATTTAAAAACCAGAAAGAAGCTTTCTGAGAAACAGCATTGTGATGTGTGAATTCATCTCACAGAGTTACACTTTATTCTTTTCACTGAGCTGTTTGATAACACTGTTTTGCTGGAATATACAGTAGGATATTTGTTAGTGCATTGAAGCCTATTTTGACAAAGGAACTATTCTCAGCTAAAAACTAGAAAGAAGCTTTCTGAGAGACTGATTTGTGATGTGTGAATTCATCTCACAGAGTTACACTCTTTTTTTCATTGAGCAGTTTGCTAGCACTATTTTCTTGGAATCTGCAATTGGATAGCATTGAATGGGATCGCATTGAAGCTTATGGTGACAAAGGAAATATCCTCAGATATAAACTAGAAAGAATCTTTCTGAAAAACTGCTTTGTGATGTGTGAATCCATGTCACAGTGTTGCAGCACTCTTTTCATGCAGCTTTTTGGTAGCACTGTTTTTTGGTAATCTGATAAGTGATATTTTGAATTGCATTGAAGCCTACGGTGACAAAGGAAATAGCCTCAGAGAAAAACTAGAAAGAAGCTTCCTGAGAAACTGCTTTGTGATGTGTGAATTTATTTCTCAGAGATACATTGTTCTTTTCATTGAGCAGTTAGATAACACTGTCGTCTTGGGATCTGAAATGGGATATTTCGTAGTACATTGAAGCTTTTGGGGAGAAAGGAATTACCCTCATATAAAAACTAGAAAGAAGAATTCTGGGCCGGGCGCGGTGGCTCAAGCCTGTAATCCCAGCACTTTGGGAGGCCGAGACGGGTGGATCACGAGGTCAGGAGATCGAGACCATCCTGGCTAACACGGTGAAACCCCGTCTCTACTAAAAATACAAAAACTAGCCGGGCGAGGTGGCGGGTGCCTGTAGTCTCAGCTACTGGGGAGGCTGAGGCAGGAGAATGGCGTAAACCCGGGAGGCAGAGCTTGCAGTGAGCTGAGATCTGGCCACTGCACTCCAGTCCGGGCGACAGAGCGAGACTCCGCCTCAAAAAAAAAAAAAAAAAAAAAAAAGAAGAATTCTGAGAAACTGCTTTGTGAATTGTGGATTCATCTCTGTGAGTTACGCCTTTCTTTTCATGGAGCAGTTTTGTAGCACTGTTTTTGGGGAATCTGAGAAGGGATATATTGGATCGCATTGAAGCCTATGGTGACAAAGGAAATATAATCAGATAAAAACTGGAAAGAACCTCTGAGAAAAAAGGTTTCTGTGAATTCATCTCACAGAGTTACACTGTTCATTTCATTGAGAAATTTGATAACATTATTTTCTTGGTATCTGCAATAGGATATTTGGGAGCACATTGAAGCCTATGGTGACAAATTGAATATCCTCAGCCTAGAACCAAAGAGAAACTTTTGGAGAAACTGCTTTGTGGTGTGAGAATTCATCTCACTGATTTACACATTTCTTTTCTTGAAGCAGTTTGCTAACACTATTTTCGTGGAATCTACAGAAGGCTGTTCACAAGCGCATTGAGGCAAACAATGAAAAAGGAAATGTCCTCAGAAAAAAACTAGAAAGAAACTTTGTGAGATGTTGCTTTATGATTTGTGAATTCATCTCACAGAGTTACATGATTCTTTTCATGGAGCAGTTTCCTAGCACTGTTCTTGGGGAATCTGAGAAGGGATATTTTGCATCGCATTGAAGCCTGTGGTGACAAAGGAACTATCTTCAGATAAAATCTAGAAAGAAACTTTTTGAGAAACTTCTTTGTGATGTGTGAATTCATCTCGCAGAGTTACACCATTCTTTCATTGAGAAGTTTGCTAACACTTTTTTTGTGGAATCTGGGATACGATATTCTGGAGTGCATTGAGGAATATGGTGAATAAGGAAATATCTGCAGATAAAAACAAGAAAGAAGCTTTCTGAGAAACAACTTTGTGATGTGTGAATTCATCTCACACAGTTACACCATTCTTTTCATGGAGCAGTTTAGTAGCACTGTTTTTGTGGAATCTGAGAAGGAGTATTTTGGACTGTATTGAAGCCTAAGGTGATAAAGGAAATATCCTCAGACAAAAACCAAAAAGAATCTTTCTGTGAAACGGCTTTGTGGTGTGTGAATTCATCTCACAGAGTAACACTATTCTTTTCACAGGGAAGTTTGCTAATACTTTTTTCATATAAACTGCAATGGGATATTTGGGAGCACATTGAGGAATACAGTGAAAAAGGAAATATCCACAGATGAAAATGAGAAAGAAGCTTTCAGAGAAACTCTTTTGTGATGTGTTCATTCATCTCAGAGAGGTAAGCGATTCTCTTGCGGAAATACTTTGGCATCACTGTTTTTGTGGTGTCTGAGAAGCGATATCTGAGAGTGCATTGAAGCCTACGGTGGCAAAGGAATTATCCTTAGAGAAAAATCAAAAAGTAGCTTTCTGAGAAACTACTCTCTGATGTTGGAATTCATCTCACAGATTTGCACTGTGCTTTTCATATAGCAGTTTGCTAACACTATTTTCATGGAATCTGCAAATGGATATTCACAAGTGCATTGAAGCAAACAGTGAAAAAGGAAATATCCTCAGGCAAAAACTAGAAAGAAGCTTTATGACAATCTGCTTTGTGATTTGTGAATACATCTCACAGAGTTACATGATTCTTTTCATGGAGCAATTTGGTAGCCCTGTTTTTGGGGAATCTGAGAAGGAATAATTTGGATCGCATTGAAGCCTATGGTGATAAAGGAAATATCCTCAGATAAAGTCTAGAAGAAACATTCTTAGAAACTTCTTTGTGGTGTGGGAATTCATCTCATGGGGTTACACTGTTCTTTTCCTTGAGAAGTTTGACAACACTTTTTTCGTGGAGTTTGAGATGGGATATTCTGGAGTGCATTGAGGCCTATGGTAAAAAAGGAAATATCTTCAGATAAAACTAGAAACAGGCTTTCAGAGAAACAGCTGTGTGATGTGCAAATTCACCTCACAGAGGTACACCATTCTTTTCATGGAGAAGTTTGGTAGCACTGTTTTTGGGGAATCTGAGAAGGAATATTTTGGATCACATTGAAGCCTATGGTGACAATGGTAACATCTTCCGATAAAAACAAGAAAGAAGCTTTCTGAGAAATGTCTTTGCGATGTGTGCATTCATGGTGTAACAGAGTTACACCATTATTTTCGTGGAGAAGTTTGGTAGCACTTTTTGGGGAATCTGAGAAGGGATATTTTCAATCTTCCGATAAAAACAAGAAAGAAGCTTTCTGAGAAATTTCTTTGTGATGTGTGAATTCATCCCACAGAGTTACACCCGTCTTTTCATGGAACACTTTGCAAAATACTGTTTTCGTGGAATCTGCAAAGTGATGTATGGGAGTGCATTGAGGCCTATGGTATAAAAGGAAATATCCTCAGAAAAAAACTGGAAAGAAGCTATCTGAGAAACTGCTTTGGGATGGGTGAACTCATGTCACAGAGATACACTGATGTTTTCATTGAGCAGTTTGAAAACACTGTTTTGCTGGAATCTGCAATAGGATATTTGGGAGTGCATTGAAGCCTACAGTGACAAAGGAAATATCCTCAGACAAAAACCAGAAAGAAGTTTTCTGAGAAACTGCTTTGTGACTTATTACTTTATCTCACAGAGTTACTCAATGCTTTCCATGGAGCAGTTTGGTAGCACTGATTTTGGGGAATCTGAGAAGGGATATTTTGGATGGCATTGGAGCTTATGGTGGAAAAAGAAATATTATGGAGACAAGGGAAATATCCTATGATAAAAACTAGAGAAGCACTTTCTGAGAAACTGCTTTTTGATGTGTTAATTCATCTCACAGAGCTACATGATACTTTTCATGGATCAGTTTGGTAGCACTACTGTTGGGGAATGTGAGGAAGGATATTTTGGATCGCATTGAAGCCAATGGTAACAAAGGAAACATCCTTAGATAAAAACTAGAAAGAAGCTTTCTGAGAAAGTTCTTTGTGATGGGTGAATTTATGTCAAAGAGTTACAACTTTCTTTGCATGGAGCAATCTGTTAACACTATTTTCGTGGAACCTGGAATGGGATAATTCAGAGTGCAATGACTCCTAGATGGAAAAAGGAAATATCCCCAAATAAAAGCTTAAAAGAAGCTTTCTGAGAAACTTCTTTGTGATGCATGAATTCATCACACAGAGTTACACTGTTCTCTTCATGGAGAAGTTTGGAAACACTGTTTTCGATGGATCTACAAAGGGATATTTGGGAGCACATTGAGGAATACGGTGAAAAAGGAAATATTCCCAGAAAAAAACGAGATAGAAGCTTTCTGGATTTACACTCTTCTTTTAATTGATCAGTTTGCTAACACTGGTTTTCTGGCATCTTCAAGGAGGTATTTTGGAGTGTATTGAAGCTTATGGTGACAAAGGAAACATCTTCATATAAAAACATAAAAATTAGAGAGAAACTTTCTGAGAAACCATTTTGTGATTTTTAAGTTCATCTCACAGAGTTATATGATTCCTTCCATGGGTCAGATTGGTAGCACTGTTTTTGGGGAATCTAAGAAGGGATATGATAGATCACATTGAAGTCTATGGTGACAAAGGAAATATCCTCAGATAAAAATGAGAATGAAGCTTTCTGAGAAACTTTTTTGTGATGTGTGAATTCATCTCACAGAGGTACACCTTTCTTATCATTGAGCAGTTTGCGAACACTGTTTTTGTAGAATCTGCAAAGGGATATTTGGGAATAAATTGAGGCCTATCTTGAAAAAGGAAATATCCACAGATAAAAGCTGGAAAGAAGCTTTCTGAGAAACTGCTTTGTGATGTGTTAATTCATCTCACAGAGATACACTGTTCATTTATCTGAGCAGTTTGCTAACACTGTTTTCTTGGAATCTGCAGTATGATATTTCAGAGTGCATTGAAGCTTATGGTGACAAAGAAGTATCCTCAGACAAAAACCAGAAAGAAGAGTCCTGAGAAACTGCTTTGTGATTTGTGAATTCATCTAACAGGGTTATAAAAACTAGAAAGAAGCTTTTAGGAAACCACTTTGTGTTGTGTGAATTCATCTCACAGAGTTACACGATTCTTTTCTTGGAGCAGTTTGCTAATACTGTGTTTGAGGAATCTACAATGGGATATTTCAGAGTGCATTGAAGCTTATGGTGACAATGGAAATATCCTTAGACATAAACTACAAATAAGCTTACTGATAAACTGCTTGGTGATGTGTGAATTCAACTCACAGAGTTACACTTTCCTTTTCATTGAGCAATTTGATAACAACTTTTTCATGGAATCTGCAAAGGAATATTTCTGAGCATTGAAGGTTAAGGTGACAAAGAAAATACCCTCATATAAAAACTAGAAAGAGGAGGGGGCGGAGCAAGATGGCCGAATAGGAAGAGCTCCAGTCTTCATCTCTCAGCGCGAGCGACACAGAAGACCGGCGATTTCTGCATTTTCTTTTTTATTTATTTATTTATTTTTTTTATTATACTTTAAGTTCTAGGGTACATGTGCATAACGTGCAGGTTTGTTACATATATATACATGTGCCATGTTGGTGTGCTGCACCAATCAACTCATCAGCATCCATCAATTCATCATTTATATCAGGTATAACTCCACAACGCAATCCCTCCCCTCTCCCCCCTCCCCATGATAAGCCCCCGTGTGTGATGTTCCCCTTCCCGAGTCCAAGTGAACTCATTGTTCAGTTCCCACCTATGAGTGAGAACATGC
>NW_022301768.1:3238-7044 GCF_002776525.5 Piliocolobus tephrosceles | reverse complement strand
CTCTTCAGATGGACGTCACCTGGCACATGCCCAGTTGGTCTGCACCCTCCGTGGGCGCCAGCTGCATTTTTGCACGTGCGGGAAGATTTGGGAGGGGGGAAGAAGAACCCGGAAGTGGACCATCTTGCCTCCGCTCGTCCAAACAGCTCCCAAATATCACTGTGCAGATTCCACGAAAAGAGTCTTAGCAAACTGCTTCTTGAGGAATAAGTTGTAACTCCCAGAGATGAATTCAGAGACCACAAGGAAATTTTTCAGAAAGCTTCTCTCTCGTTTTAAACTCATGATAATTCCTTTATCAGCGTAGGCCTAGAAGGGATCCAAAGTAACCTTTCTTAGGTTCTTCAAAGACAGTGTTAATGGCCTGCTCCAAGAAAAATAAGTGTAACTCTGTGAGATGAATTCACACATCAACAAGAAGTTTCTAAGGAAGCTTCTTTCTAGGTTTCATATGAGGATATTTCCTTTGTCACCTTTAGCTTCACTGCGTTAAGAAATATCCCATTGCAGATTTCCAGAAAACTGTGTTAGCAAACTGTTGGCCAAAGAGAAACGTGTAACTCTTTGAGTTGCATTCACACATCGCAGTGCAGCTTCTCAGAAGGCTTCTTTCCAGTGTCTGTCTGAGGATATATCCTTTCCCACCATAGCCCTCAATGAGCTCCCAAATATCACACTACAGAATCCACGACAAGACTGTTAGCAAACTGTTCCAAGAAGGGAAGAGTTGAACTCTGTGTCATGAAGTCACACATCAGAAAGCAATCTCTCAGAAAGCTATTCTCTAGTTGTTCTCTGAGCATACTTGCTTTTTCACATTGGGCCCGAAATGGCCCCCAAGTATCACTGTGCAGATTCCATGAAAGAGTCTTAGCAAACTGCTTCCTGAGGAATAAGTCGTAACTCTGTGAGATGAATTCAGTGATCACAAAGAAATTTCTCAGAAAGATTCTCTCTCGTTTTTAACTCATGATATTTCCTTTATCAGTGTAGGCCTCAAAGCGATCCAAAGTAAACTTTTTTAGGTTTTTCAAAGACAGTGTTAATGGCCTGCTCCACGAAACATAACTGTAACTCTGTGAGATGAATGCACACATCAACGAGAAGATTCTAAGGAAACATCTTTCTGGGTTTCATACGAGGATATTTCCTTTGTCACCATTAGCTTCACTGCGCTAAGAAATATGCCATTGCAGATTTCCAGAAAACTGTGTTAGCAAACTGTTGATCGAAGACAAACATGTAAGTCTGTGAGTTGCATTCACACATCTCAATGCCGTTTCTCAGAAGGCTTCTTTCCAGTGTCTGTCTGAGGATATATCCTTCCTCACCATAGCCCTCAATGTGCTCCAAAATATCACATTGCAGAGTCCACGACAAGACTGTTAGCAAACTGTTCCAGGAATGGAAGGGTGGAACTCTGTGTGATGAAGTCACACATCAGAAAGCAATCTCTGAGAAAGCTACTCTCTAGTTGTTCTCTGAGGATACTTGCTTTTTCACAATGGGCCTGAAGTGGCTCCCAAATATTACTGTGCAGATTCCACGAAAAGAGTCTTACCAAACTGCTTCCTGAGGAATTAGTTGTAACACTGGGAGATGAATTTAGAGATCACAAAGAAATTTCTCAGAAAGCTTCTCTCTCGTTTTCAACTCATGATATTTCCTTTATCAGCGTAGGCCTCAAAGCGTTCCAAATTAACCTTTCTTAGGTTCTTCAAAGATAGGATTAATGGCCTGCTCTACGAAACATAAGTGTAACTCGGTGAGATGAATTCACACATCAAGAAGAAGTTTCTAAGGAAGCTCCTTTCTAGGTTTCATATGAGGATATTTCCTTTGTCACCTTTAGCTTCACTGAGTTAAGATATATCCCATTGGAAATTTCCAGAAAACTGTGTTAGCAAACTGTTGGCTGAAAAGACACGTGTAACTCTGTGAGTTGCATTCACACATCGCAGTGCAGTTTCTCAGAAGGCTTCTTTCCACGGTCTGTCTGAGGATATATCCTTTCTCACCATAGCTCTCAATGAGCTCCCAGATATCACATTGCAGAATCCACGACAAGACTCTGAGCAAACTGTTCCAAAAAGGGAAGGGTGGAACTCTGTCTGATGAGTCACACATCAGAAAGCAATCTCTCAAAAACCTATTCTATAGTTGTTCTCTGAGGATACTTACTTTTTCACAATGGGGCGGAATTGGCTCCCAAATATCACGGTGGAGGTTCCACAAAAAGAGGGTTAGCAAACTGCTTCCTGAGGAATAAGTTGTAACACTGTGAGATGAATTGAGAGATCACAAAAAATTTCTCAGAAAGCTTCTCTCTCGTTTTGAACTGATGATAATACCTTTATCATCGTAGGCCTCAAAGCGATCCAAAGTAACCTTCCTTAGGTTCTTCAAAGACAATGTTAATGGCCTGCTCCCCGAAACATAAGTGTAACTGTGAGATGTATTCACACATCAACAAGAAGTTTCTAAGGAAGCTTCCTTCTAGTTTTCATAGGAGGATATTTTCTTTATCACCATAAGCTGCACTGCATTAAGAAATATCCCATTGCAGTTTTCCAGAAAACTGTGCTGGCAAACTGTTGGCTGAAGAGAAACGTGTAACTCTGTGAGTTGCATTCACACAGCACAATGCAGTTTCTCAGAAGGCTTCTTTTCAGTGTCTGTCTGAGGGTATATCCTTTTTCACCATAGCCCTCAATGAGCTCCCAAATATCACATTGCAGAATCCACGACAAGACCCTTAGCAAACTGTTCAAAGAAGGGAAGGGTTGAACTCTGTGTGATGAAGCCACACATTAGAAAGCAATCTCTCAGAAAGCTATTCTCTAGTTGTTCTGTGAGGATACTTGCTTTTTCACAATGGTCCCCAAATGGTTCCAAAATATGTCTGTGCAGGTTCCACGAAAAGAGGATTAGCAAACTGCTTCCTGAGGAATGAGGTGTAACTCTGTGTGATGAATTCACAGATCACAAAAAACATTCTCAGAAAGCTTCTCTCTCGTTTTGAACTGATGATATTTCCTTTATCAGCGTAGGCCTCAAAGCCATCCAAAGTAACCTTTCTTAGGTTCTTCAAAGACAGTGTTAATGGCCTGCTCCATGAAACATAAGTGTAACTCTGTGAGTTGAATTCACACATCAACAAGAAGTTTCTAAGGAAGCTTCCTTCTAGTTTTCATAGGAGGATATTTCCTTTGTCACCATTAGCTTCACTGCGCTAAGAAAAATCCCATTGCAGATTTCCAGAAAACTTTGTTGGCAAACTGTTGGCTGATTAGAAACGTGTAACTTTTTGAGATGAATTCACACATCGCAATGCAGTTTCTCACAAGTCTTCTTTCTAGTGTCTCTCTGAGGATATATCTTTTAGACCATAGGCCTCAATGAGCTCCCTAGTATCACATTGCAGAATCCACGACAAGACTCTTAGCAAAGTGTTCCAAGAAGAGAAGTGTGGAACTCTGTGTGATGTAGCCACACATCAGAAAGCAATCTCTCAGAAAGCTATTCTCTGGTTGTTCTCTGAGGATACTTGCTTTTTCACAATGGGCCCGAATTGCCTCCCAAATATCACTGTACAGGTTCCACGAAAAGAGAGTTAGCAAACTGCTTCCTGAGGAATAAGTTGTAACTCTGTGAGATGAATTCACAGATCACAAAGAAATTTCTAAGAAAGCATCTCTCTCATTTTGAACTGACGATATTTCCTTTATCAGCGTAGGCCTCAAGCCATCCAAAGTAACCTTTCTTAGGTTCTTCAAAGACAGTGTTAATGGCCTGCTCCATGAAAC
>NW_022301768.1:2710-3138 GCF_002776525.5 Piliocolobus tephrosceles | reverse complement strand
GCCTCAAGCCATCCAAAGTAACCTTTCTTAGGTTCTTCAAAGACAGGGTTAATGGCCTGCTCCATGACACTTAAGTGTAACTCTGTGAGATGAATTCTCATATCAACAAGAAGTTTCTAAGGAATCTTCCTTCTAGTTTTCTTAGGAGGATAATTTATTTGTCACCATTAGCTTCACTGTGCTAAGAAATACCCCATTGCAGATTTCCAGAAATCTGTGTAGGTAAACTGTTGGCTGAACAGAAATGTGGAACTCTGTGAGTTGCATTCACACATCGCAATGCAGTTTCTCAGAAGGCTTCCTTCCAGTGTCTGTCTGAGGATATATCCTTTTTCACCATAGGCCTCAATGAGCTCCCAAGTATCTCATTGTAGAATCCACGACAAGACTCTTAGCAAACTGTTCCAAGAAGGGAAGGGTGGAACTCT
>NW_022301768.1:0-2610 GCF_002776525.5 Piliocolobus tephrosceles | reverse complement strand
CTCAGAAAGCTATTCTCTAGTTGTTCTCTAAGGATACTTGCTTTTTCACAATGGGCCCGAATTGGCTCCGAAATATGACTGTGCAGGTTCCACGAAAAGAGGGTTAGCAAACTGCTTCCTGAGGAATAATTTGTATCTCTGTGAGATGAATTCACAGATATCAAAGAAATTTCTCACAAAGCTTCTCTCTCGTTTTGAACTGATGATATTTCCATTCTCAGCGTAGGCCACAAAGCCATCCAAAGTAACCTTTCTTACGTTCCTCAAAGAGAGTGTTAATGGCCTACTCCATGAAACATAAGTGTAGCTCTGTGAGATGAATTCACACATCAACAAGAAGTTTCTAAGGAAGCTTCCTTCTAGTTTTCATAGGAGGATATTTCCTTTGTCACCAGTAGCTTCACTGCGCTAAGAAATATCCCATTGCAGATTTCCAGAAAACTGTGTTGGCAAACTGTTGGCTGAAGAGAAACGTGTAACTCTGTGAGTTGCATTCACACATCGCAATGCAGTTTCTCAGAAGGCTTCTTTCAAGTGTCTGTCTGAGGATATATCCTTTTTCACCATAGCCCTCAATGAGCTCCCAAATATCACATTTCAGAATCCACGACAATACTCTTAGCAAACTGTTCCAAGAAGGGAGGGGTGGAACTCTGTGTGATGAAGCCACACATCAGAAAGCAATCTCTCAGAAAGCTATTCTCTAGTTGTTCTCTGAGGATACTTGCTTTTTCGCAATGGGCCCCAATTGGCTCCCAAATACCACTGAGCAGGTTCCATGAAAAGAGGCTTAGCAAACTGCTTCCTGAGGAATAAGTTGTAACTCTGTGTGATGAATTCACAGACAACAAAGAAATTTCTCAGAAAGCTTCTCTCTCGTTTTGAACTGATGATATTTCCTTTATCAGCGTAGGCCTCAAAGCCATCCCAAGCAACCTTTCTTAGGTTCTTCAAAGACAGTGTTAAAGACCTGCTCCATGAAACATAAGTGTAACTCTGTGAGATGAATTCACATATCAAGAAGAAGTTTCTAATGAAACTTCCTTCTCGTTTTCATAGGAGGATATTTCCTTTATCACCAGTAACTTCACTGCGCTAAGAAATATCCCATTGCAGATTTCCAGAAAACTGTGTTTGCAAACTGTTGGTGAAGAGAAACATGTAACTCTCAGTTGCATTCACACATCCCAATTCAGTTTCAAGGAAGTCATCTTTCCAGTGTCTGTCTGAGGATATATCCCTTTTCACCATATCCCTCAATGAGCTCCCAGATATCCGATTGCAGAATCCACGACAAGACTCTTAGCAAACTCTCCCAAGAAGGGCAGGGTTGAGCTCTGTGTGATGAAGCCACTCATCAGAAAGCAATCTCTCGGAAAGCTATTCTCTAGTTTTTCTCTGAGAATACTTGCTTTTTCACATTGGGCCCGTATTGGCTCCCAATTATGACTGGGCATGTTCCACGAAAAGAGGGTTAGCAAACTGCTTCCTGAGGAATAAGTTGTAACTCTGTGAGATGAATTGAAACATCACAAAGAAATTTCTCAGAAAGCTTCTCTCTCGTTTTGAACTGATGATATTTCCTTTACCAGCGTAGGCCTCAAAGCCATCCAAAGTAACCTTTCTTAGGTTCTTCAAAGACAGTGGTAATGGCCTGCTCCAGAAACATAAGTGTAACTCTGTAAGTTGAATTCACACATCAAAAAGAAACTTCTAAGGAAACTTCCTTCCAGTTTTCATAGGAGGATATTTCCTTTGTCACCATTAGCTTCACTGCACTAAGAAATATCCCATTGCAGATTTCCAGAAAACTGTGTTGGCAAACTGTTGGCTGAAGATAAACGTGTAACTCTGTGAGTTGCATTCACACAACGCAAAACAGTTTCTCAGTATGCTTCTTACCAGTGTCTGCCTGAGGATATGTCCTTTTTTACCATAGGCCTCAATGAGCTCCCAATTATCCCATTGCAGAATCCACGACAAGACTCTTAGCAAACTTTTCCAAGAAGGGAAGTGTGGATCTCTGTGTGATGAAGCCACACATCAGAAAGCAATCTCTCGGAAAGCTATTCTCTAGTTTTACTCTGAGGATACTTGCTTTTTTACAATGGGCCCGAATTGGCTCCAAAATATCACTGTGCAGGTTCCACGAAAAGAGGATTAGCAAACTGCATCCTGAGGAATAAGTTGTAAATCTGTGAGATGAATTCACAGATCACAAAGAAATTTCTCAGAAAGCATCTCTCTCGTTTTGAACTGATGATATTTCCTTTATCAGCGTAGGACTTAACGCCATCCAAAGTAACTTTACTTAGGTTCTTCAGGGACAGTGTTAATGGCCTGCTCCATGAAACAGAAGTGTAACTCGGTGAGACGAATTCACACATCAACAAGAAGTTTCTAAGGAAACTTCCTTCTAGTTTTCTCAGGAGGATATTTCCTTTGTCACCATTAGCTTCACTGAGCTAAAAATATCCTATTGCAGATTTCCAGAAAACTGTGTTGGCAAACTGTTGGATGAAGAGAAACATGTAACTCTGTGAGTTGCAATCACACATCGCAATGCAGTTTCTCAGAAGGCTTCTTTCCAGTGTCTGTCTGAGGATATAT
>NW_022301765.1:0-1724 GCF_002776525.5 Piliocolobus tephrosceles | reverse complement strand
AATAATAATAATAAAGATAGGCTTTTTCTATCGTTTAAACACTTTTATTATTCCTTTAAAAAAAAATATAATACGTAAAATATTGAATAAAGTAGAAATATGCGTTTTATATTTTTTATCAATTCATAGGGTAGGTAAAGAGAGATATGAAGATATATATGGTTTTTTTTTAATAATATGTATATTATATATTTTAAAATGTTTAATAACCATTTTTCTTTTTAATAAAAAAAAAAAATTAGCTAACAATAATATAATAAAAAATAAAGAAACAGAAAATATATATATAGAAAATTTATTAAAGCGTATTTTATATATGGTTGAAAGAAAGAAAATAAAAACTGAAAATAATAATGATATTAGTGATAATATTAATGATAGAATAACAAATGAAAACATATTACAAGCAATATTAGAAAAAACAGATGACATTTTAATGAATAATAATATAATAAATAAAGAAAATAAAACAATCTACACGGATATTATAACTAATATAAACAACATAGGTATATTTACTTATGTTTCTACACAAGCATTAAAAAATATTAATCGAAAATCAGATATTATACTAAACGAACTTGTTAGTGGAGGAACCGCTACAGGTATAGCACCAGAAATAGGAAATGGAGATGGAGATGAACAGGGGGAAGGGGAAGGAATAGGAGCAGGAGTAAGTTGTACTATTGAAAATACACAATTAGGCGAATTAATAGATGACACAGATATTGGTAATATAAATATGGAGCACATAAGTCTAGGATATAATTCAGGTTCTATGGATGAGCACCATCCTATCCCTATCAATGGATATGCTGGTATAAATACTATGAATATGGGTCATGCTAATATGAGTCGTGATAGCTTAGGATCTATGAATCTTAGTTGTTTAGATATAAGTAATAATATAGGTATGAATAACAAATTGAAATTAATGAAGCGATTTACAAGCGAGTATAATAATATGAATCTGGAAAATTTTAAAAATAGTTTTATTCATACGGATATGTATAATTTTAATGATGCTGGTGTTGGTGCTGGTGCTGGTGTTGGTGTCGGTGCTGGTGCTGGATCGGGCACCGATACTGAAAGTCCGAATGTGCTACCGAATTATAATTTGGATTATACTAAAAATATCCCAAACGAAAGTAAAAACAAATATTTGGTAAAAAATAATGAATACCCTTTTGGTTATGATATTAGTGATACGAATAAAGATGACGACAATTTAGATACACCTAGTGATATTATTCATAATGTTAATATTAGAAATAATAGTGCTGATAAAAATAGTATAGGAAATAAAAATATTAATATGGGTATGGTTGGAAGCGTTTCAATTAATAGTAATAACAATAACAATAATACTTCTAATAACACTGCTACTGCTACAGCTACAGCTACTAGTACAAGTACTATACCACAGGATGTAATGTTAAATGGAACTAAAAAGTTTGTAACTGATGTTACTGCAAATATTGTTACTACAAACGTTGTTACTACAAACGTTGTTTCTCCAAATAATGTTTCTCCGAATGTTGCCATCGGGGGAACACATAAAGCTGCTACTGCTGTTGCTAGAAAAACTATTACCAACAGTTCAAGCACATATCGTAATCTCACTTCTTCTAACAATATGAACATAAGTAATTCAAAATTGTATTTGAATAATATTATAGATGGTCAAGTAAGTTAATAAAAACTTAAAAAAAAAAAAAAAAAAA
>NW_022301763.1:408-1866 GCF_002776525.5 Piliocolobus tephrosceles | reverse complement strand
TGTATGTATGTATGTATGTATGTATGTATGTATATGTATGTATATGTATGTATGTATGTATGTATGTATATGTATGTATGTATGTATGTATATGTATGTATGTATTTTTTATTTGTTGTTTTCTTTTACTATTTCATTCAGTTAAATGATATTACATAAAACAAATTTTTAGAAAAAAGAGTTATATAACAAAATAAAGAGAAAAAAAAAAAAAATAGAGCTAAACATGAAGTTGTGTAGAGTGTTATTTTTATGAAATCAATTTTAAAATAACTTCAATGTCTATAAATTTTAATTAAATATATATATATATATATATATGTATATGTACATGTAACGTATGCATGTGTTTACATATATTTACATTTCTTAATTTTATAAACAAATTATAATATATTTCTAAAAAGTAAAATAATAATTAACAATATTGTTTACAAAAATTAAAGAAATATAATTAAAAATATATGTATAAATATTTATATGAAGTAAATAACCTAACCGTTCATAACATGTTACTTAAAATAAGTGAATGTATTGATATGTGTTTGTGTATATGTCATTATTTTAGAATCGTTCACTTAACTTGTAAATATAAACAAACATATATATTGTTTTTATACATTTAGCTTTTTTTTGTTTTTTAAAAATTTATTTAAAAAAAAAAATAAAAAAAACAATGAAAATTGCTATACGAGTTAATATAAAAATATATAAATAAAACATATATCAATAAGAATCATTTATTTGTGTATAAGTAAAAATATATTCATGTATATACATATATATTACATTTGTTATGTTCCTAAGTACAATATGCGTTACTATCAATGAAAATTATTAATATAAAAAAAAAGGGAAAAAAAAAGAGAAAAAAAAAGAGAAAAAAAAAGAGAAAAAAAAAAAAAAAAAAAAAAAAAAAAAAATTGTAACATATTTATAATTGTTAGTGGTTAATATTTCTAGATTTTTTTTTCTTTTTTTAAATATATACATATCTATATATATATATATATATAAATATATATATATATATATATATATACCTTAAAGATAAAAAGTTCATTATTAATACATATAAATTACATATGATTACGTTTTATTTAACAAAGTTTTCTTTTTTTTGCTGTTTATTACGTTTTATCAAATACACATTGGTATATATATATGTCATATGTGCGAAAAATATTTAAGTATAAACATATATTAACATTTTAAGAGAGTTGTACTTTGTTAATAATTTAACAAATTTGACATTTATTTGTCTTCAAATAAAAAAAAAAAAAAAAAAAAAAAACGCTTAATTAAAAAGATAAAATTTTACTTTCTAAAACATTGTTATACAATTACTTTGCATTTTTTTTTTTTTTTATTATATGCGTTAGTTTTATTTGTTGTATAAAGATTTACGTTTAAAAAAAAAAAAAAAAAAAACAAAAACAAAAAAGAAAAAAAAAAAAA
>NW_022301763.1:0-308 GCF_002776525.5 Piliocolobus tephrosceles | reverse complement strand
TTTTTTTTTTTTTTTATTATATGCGTTAGTTTTATTTGTTGTATAAAGATTTACGTTTAAAAAAAAAAAAAAAAAAAAAAAAAAAAAAAAAAAAAAAAAAAAAAAATAAAAAAAAAAAAAAAAAAAAAAAAAAAAAAAAAAAAAAAAAAAAAAAATTTATGATTAATTAAAAGAAAAAGTAAAATTGAAAGAATAAAGAGAAGAAAAATTAAAAGGGAAAAGGTGAATGAAAACTAAAAGGAGAATATTAAGAAAATTAAAATTAAAATGGTAAAAACGCTTTTCTTTTTTCTTTTTTTTTTTTTTTT
>NW_022301761.1:0-3178 GCF_002776525.5 Piliocolobus tephrosceles | reverse complement strand
TAAAGAAGAAAAGAGAGAAGAATCAAATGATAAAGGGGGTATCACCAGTGACCCTACAGAAACACAAACTACCATCAGAGAATACTATAAACACCTCTACGCAAATAAACTAGAAAACCTAGAAGAAATGGATAATTTCCTGGACACTTACGCTCTCCCAAGACTAAGCCAGGAGGAAGTTGAATACCTGAATAGACCAATAGCAGACTCTGATTTTGAGGTAAGAGTTAATAGCCTACCAACCAAAACAAGTCCAGGACCAGATGGACTCACAGCTGAATTCTACCAGAGGTATGAGGAGCAGCTGGTACCATTCCTTATGAAACTATTCCAAACTATAGAAAACGAGGGAATCCTCCCTAACTCATTTTATGAGGCCAACATCATCCTGATACCAAAGCCTGGCAGAAACACAACAAAGAGAATTTTAGACCAATATCCCTGATTAACATCAGTGCAAAAATCCTCAATGAAATACGGGCAAACAGAATTCAACAGCACAACAAAAAGCTTATCCACCATGATCAAGTGGGCTTCATCCCTGTGATGCAAGGATGGTTCAACATACACAAATCAGTAAACGTAATCCATCATATAAACAGAACCAAAGAAAAAAACCACATGGTTATCTCAATAGATGCAGAAAAGGCCTTTGACAAAATTCAACAGCCCTTCATGCTAAAAACTCTCAATAAATTCGGTATCGATGGAATGTATCTCAAAATAATAAGAGTTATTTATGACAAACCTACAGCCAGTATCATATTGATTGGGAAAAAACTGGAAGCATTCCCTTTGAAAACTGGCACAGGACAGGGATGCCCTCTCTCACCATTCCTATTCAACACAGTGTTGGAAATTCTAGCTAGGGCAATCAGGCAAGAGAAAGAAATATAATTTATTCAGTTAGGAAAAGAAGAAATCAAATTGTCCCTATTTGCAGATGACGTGGTTGTATATTTAGAAAACCCCATTTTCTCAGCCTCAAATCTCCTTAAGCTGATAAGCAACCTCAGCAAAGTCTCAGGATGCAAAATCAACGTACAAAAATCACGAGCATTCTTATACACCAGTAACAGACAAGCAGAGAGCCAAATCATGAATGAACTCCCATTCACAATAGCTTCAAAGAGAATAAAATACCTAGGAATCCAACTTAAAGGGGATGTAAAGGACCTCTTCAAGGAGAACTACAAACCACTGCTCAGTGAAATAAAAGAGGACACAAACAAATGGAAGAACATTCCATGCTCATGGATAGGAAGAATCAATATTGTGAAAATGGCCATACTTCCCAAGGTAATTTTTAGATTCAGTGCAATCCCCATCAAGCTACCAATGACCTTCTTCACAGAATTGGAAAAATCTGCTTTAAAGTTCATGTGGAAGCAAAAAAGACCTCGCATTGCCAAGACAATCCAAAGTCAAAAGAACAAAGCTGGAAACATTACATTACCTGACTTCAAACTATACTACAAGGCTACAGTAACCAAAACAGAATGATACTGATACAAAAACAGAGATATAGACCAATGGAACAGAACGGAGCCCTTGGAAATAATACCACACATCAACAGCCATCTGATCTTTGACAAACTTGACAAAAATAAGAAATGGGGAAAGGATTCCCCATTGAATAAATGGTGCTTGGAAAACTGGCTAACCATAAGTAGAAAAGTGAAACTGGATCCTTTCCTTACTCCTTATACGAAAATTAATTCAAGATGGATTAGAGACTTAAATGTTAGACCTAATACCATAAAAACCCAGAAGAAAACCTAGGTAATACCATTCGGGACGTAGGTATGGGCAAGGACTTCATGTCTAAAACACCAAAAGCAATGGCAACAAAAGGCAAAATTGACAAATGGGATCTAATTAAACTAAAGAGCTTCTGCACAGCAAAAGAAACTGCCATCAGAGTGAACAGACAACCTACAGAATGGGAGAACATTTTTGCAATCTACTCATCTGACAAAGGGCTAATATCCAGAATCTATAAAGAACTCATTTAAATTTATAAGAAACAAACAACCCCATCAAAAAGTGGGCAAATGATATGAACAGACACTTCTCAAAAGAAGACATTCATACAGCCCACAGGCACATGAAAAAATGCTCATCATCACTTGCCATCAGAGAAATGCGAATCAAAACCACAATGAAATACCATCTCACACCAGTTAGAATGGCAATCATTAAAAAATCAGGAAACAACAGGTGCTGGAGACGCTGTGGAGAAATAAAAACACTTTTACACTGTTGGTGGGTCTGTAAACTGCTTCAACCATTGTGGAAAACAGTGTGGCAATTCCTCAAGGATCTAGAACTAGAAATACCATTTGACCCAGTCATCCCATTACTGGGGATATACCCAAAGGATATAAGTCATGCTGCTATAAAGACACATGCACACATATTCTTATTGCGGCACTATTCACAATAACAAAGACTTGGAATCAACCCAAATGTCCATCAGTGACAGACTGGATTAAGAAAATATGGCACATATACACCATGGAATACTATGCAGCCATAAAAAAGGATGAGTTTGTGTCCTTTGTAGGGACATGGATGCAGCTGGAAACCATCATTCTCAGCAAACTATCACAAGAACAGAAAACCTACCACCACATGTTCTCACTCATAGGTGGGAATTGAACAATGATATCGCTTGGACACAGGAAAAGGATCATCACACACCAGGTCCTATTGTGGGGAGGGGGTAGGGGAAGGAATAGCATTAGGAGATATACCTAATGTAAATGACGAGTTAATGGGTACAGCACACCAACATGGCACATGTATATATATGTAACAAACCTGCACGTTGTGCACATGTACCCTAGAACTGAAAATATAATAATAAATCATAATAATAAAAGATACAGACGAGTATCTTACTGTGACCATGTGCTTTCATTTCTTGTGTGTAACTACCAGAAGTTATATCTTTTGTTAACTACATACATTTAACTTTATATTATGAAATCATTCTCTGTATCCCTGGTAATCCTCTTTAATCTCAAGTCTACCTTATCTAATATTACTATAGCTACTCTTTTGGTTAGAGTTTGGATGACATATATTTTCTCATGTTTTTATTTTTCACCTACCTATATTTAATTGGGCTTTTTATATGCAACATGCGCTTTAATCCTTTTTAATTGAATCTCTA
>NW_022301760.1:3232-3457 GCF_002776525.5 Piliocolobus tephrosceles | reverse complement strand
CTTTGGGGAAGCCCATATTTAGGAATTATTTCATGAATTAGGACTTTAACCACTTCCTGAGACTTCTCTGTCTTGCAGGGGAAGGCTTCTATCCGATTTGTAAAGGTATCAACACAGACCAACCAGTATTGAAATCCCCTTGAGTTAGGCATATGGGTAAAGTCCACCCGCCAGTCCTCTCTGGGATAGTGCCCTATTCTTTGTTCCCCCAGAGGGGCCTTATGA
>NW_022301760.1:1100-3132 GCF_002776525.5 Piliocolobus tephrosceles | reverse complement strand
TCAACACCCATATGAAAAGTTAGGTAGAGGGTCTCAAGTATTTTTCACTGGCTGGCTTCAGGTATGAGTACCTTTCTCTCTTCTGTTGTTAACCACCCCGAGGGGAGAAAACGGTGCCCCCATGAAAGTCCCATTCTGTTTCAGTCGGGGAATACTGGGGCTTAATCTCTTGGAGAGGGTTGTTCCGTATCAAGGATTCTTCTATAGGTATTTCTAATGGGATGTTCCACCTGGCAGCAATTGTGGCCTCAGCGGCTGCCTGATGGTTTCCTTCTACCTTTTCTCCTTCACTTTTTTGATGGTTTCATCAGTGTAAGACTGTCACCTCTTTGGGTTTTTGCACTGTGTGCAATAATTCCATGATTTCCTCGTGGTATTTAATGGGGATTCTCCAAGAGGTTAGGAACTCCCTTTCTTTCCATATTGCAGTATGGTCACGCAGGATTAGATAAACATACATACTGTCTGTATACACGTTTATTCTTTTTTCCTTTGCCAATTCTAAGACTCAGGTAAGTGCCACTAGTTCTGCTAACTGGCCACTGGTCCCCAGAGGAAGAGACTTACTTTCAAGTACTGTTACATCACTAACTATGGCATAACCTGCCCTGCGTATCACATTCTCCACAAATGAACTTCCATCAGTATACAGGTTAAGGTCATGATTAGCTAAGAGGACTTCTAAGAGATCCTCTTAGGCAGCATAAGTCTGGTTTACAATTTGTTGGCAGTCATGCTCAATTGGTTCCCCATCCTCTGGGAGAAAAGTAGCAAGGTTGAGGGCTGCACATATGTGTATTTGAAGCACTGGTCCCTCAAGGAGTAATGCCTGGTATCTAAGCAGGTGGTTGTGTGATAGCCATACATTTCCTTCAGCACCTAATATGCCATTTATATCATGAGTAGTCCAAAAGGTGAGATCCTTTCCTTGTATTATTTTGATGGCCTCTGATACCAAGATGGCCACCGCCACAACTACCAATAAACAGTGGGGCCAGCCTTTGGCTACTACATAAATTTCCTTACTTAGGTATGCCATTGGTTGTGGGCTTATCCCTAGAGTTTGAGTAAGGACTCCAAGAGCTAGTCCAGCTCTCTCTGTGACGTATAAAGGGAAATTTTGTCCTGTAGGAAGGCTTAAGGCTAGAGCTTGTACTAGGGCCTGCTTTAAGGTTTTGAGGGCTGTTTCTGCCTCTGGTTCCCATTCTACTAGATGAATATTTACCCTCTGGGTCTCCTTGATTAGAGTAGAGAGTGGCCTAGCCATCTCGCTGTATCCGGGGATCCATAGTTGGCAAAAGCCAGTGATCCCAAGGAACCCCTGGAACTATTTTAATGTCTTAGGGTGAGGACAGGTCAATATAGGCTGTATTCATTTTTTGCTGAGGGCTCTGGTTCCTCTGGCTAAGATTAGGCCTAGATATTTGACTTGTTGTAGGCAGAGCTGGGCCTTTGATTTAGACGGATTTTACCCTTGATTAGCTAGAAAGTTCAAGAGATCTATAGGAGCCTCCTAGCATGAGGCTTCCGAACTGGTAGCCAAAAGTAAATCATCCACATACTGAAGGACCAGAGTGCCTGGATTTGAGAAGTGGCCTAGATCTTAGGCCAGTGCCTGACCAAACAGATGAGTCGTATCCCTAAACCTTTGAGGCAAGACGGTCAATGTAAGTTGGGAGGTGTAGTCTGTGGGATCCTCAAAGGCAAAGAGAAACTGGGAATCAGAGTGCAGGGGAGTGCAGAAGAAGGCATCCTGGAGGTCCAGAACAGTGAACCATCCTCCTTCCTCTGGTATTTGAAAGAGCATGGTATATGGGTTGGGTACAGCTAGATATAGGGGAATTACTGCTTCATTGATGAGTCTTAGATCTTGCACTAGTCTCCACTGACCACTTGGTTTTTGTACTCCTAAAATTGGGGTGTTGCAGGGACTGCTGCATTTTCTTACTAAGCCTTGACCTTTTACATGTCTAACAACATTCTGTAATCCTTTATGAGCTTCAGGCCTTAAGGGATATTGCCTTTGATAAGG
>NW_022301760.1:0-1000 GCF_002776525.5 Piliocolobus tephrosceles | reverse complement strand
GTCCTTCCAAATTGTCCTTCCAATTCCCAGACTTCAGGGTTGATTCCCTCCTCAAGTAGAGAACAACAAATGGATAACTTGTTCTGCATATTCATGTAGATGATAGCTCCAGCCTTGACTAATATATCCCTCCCTAATAAAGATGTGGGACTTTCAGGCATAATAAAAAAAAGGCAGGTGAAAAGAGCAAACTCTCCCAGTTACAACTGAGGGGGTGGGAGAAATACCTGGTTACGTGCTGTCCCAGGATTCCTCAGATGGTAACGGACTTTGAGGGCAGCCGTCCAGGGCAGGAGATTAACACTGAGAATGCCACACCAGTATCCAGGAAGAAGTCAATTTCCTGGCCCTCAATGGTTAAACTTACCCAGGGCTGAGTGTGGGTGATGACAGGAGCCGACACTTGCCCAGGGCATCCTCAAGCCCTGGGCAAGTGTTGGATCACCTGGTTGGTGGCTTCTGGCTGAGAACCTTTGTCCTCTGGGGCAGTACACCTTCCAGTGATAGCCTTGGCATAGTGGACATGGGCCAGGGGGCAGCTTGTTTCTCATTGGACAATCTTTTTTAAGCTGTCCTTGCAAACCACACTGATAACAAGCCAGGTGATACCAGGTGATTGGCCTGCTCTGTTTTCTGTCCTCTCTGAACCACCAAGGTTTGTTTATCTGAGGGCCATGACTAAGGCTGTGGCCTTTCTCTTATCTCACTTTTCATTTTCGGCCTGTTCCTCTTGGTAGGCTCATCTAACAATAGCATAACATCTCTCCACATGAGGTTGAAGGTTTGCCCTAGACCCTGTGGAACATCTACATACCTATCAGGATCATCTGAAAACTTCCCCTGGTCTACCTTGATCTGCTTTAAATTAGAGAGAGAGAAGGGGACATGTGTCCAAATTGGGCCAAATTCCCCTCCTCCTACAACTTGAAGGGGACATAACTGATACCCTGGGGGGGTTTTGTGGTCCCTTGGAGATTTCTTTGCTCATTTCCTTCTTGGT
>NW_022301759.1:0-2156 GCF_002776525.5 Piliocolobus tephrosceles | reverse complement strand
TTATATATTATAAATATTATATTATATATTATACAATATTTATATATATTTTTATATATAATTATATAATTATTATTATTCAGTCTCAGAAAAAAGATAGTTACACATAGAACTCTTATAAGGAAAGTTGAGGATTCTTCTCTGAGGAAACTAAACAGAAAATGCTAAAGTTTAGGGTTTTTTCAATAAAACAAACCAGGACCCCACAGTGAAGCATAAGTCACAGACATGCACACCAAGCTTCCATTCAGCCTTTTGGGGCCTCTCTTTTAAATATTACTGGATCATCAGACATCTGAATAGTCTCCAATGTAAAAAGAAGCTATCAGCATGAAGAGAAGAAAATTTTTGAAGAAAACAGAGTTAATGTAGGGTGAATACAACATCCAAAAATTATTATTAATACCCTCAATGAATAAAAGAAGATATTAAAGCTATGAAACAAAAATAAAATAAAACAAAAAGGAACCTCAGAAAACAAGAAAGAGCTTGTAGAAATAAAAAGTATGATCACAAAACATTTAAAAATCCAGTGAAAGGATGGCAAACAAATGAGGAAATACCCCAGAAAGCAGAATAAAAAGTAAAGGAAAACTTTAATAGAAAAAAAAATTCAGAGGAATAGTTCAGTAGATATGTTAGCTATTTAATATAAATTCCAGGAAAAAAGCAACTGGTAAATTGGGGAGGAGGAAAATATTCTCCCCCAACCCAAAAAAAAAAAAAAAAAAAAACCACCAGAAAATTTCTTGGCATTAAAAAATTTTAAAGCAAAGAGATCTAAAAAGGTCCCCAAACCATGAATAGATGTACCTATATAAAGTACACCAGTTTTGAAATTCCTAAACAAAATATATAAAGGGAAAAAATGTTAAAAATAAACCAGAGAGAAAGAAAAAGATGTAAAGTTATTGAGAATTAGGATGCAATTTTTCTCAGCTGTGACTCTGTAAGCACAGCAGCAATACAGGAATGCTTTCGCAATTCTGAGGTAAAATTATTTCCCATCTAGAACTCCATAACCTGAAAAACTCTCAGTCAAATGTGAAGGTAAAATGTATATATATTCTCAGACATAAAAGGACTCTAAATATCTCACTCCCATGCACCCTCTGCAAAGAAGCTCCCGCGGGATGTTTCACATCCTGAAAAACTTTTTCAACTTGGTCACCTAAAATTAGGAAGAAAGTTCCTGGAGAAAAACCTCATTGAGGAGGCCGCTGTTGTTCTTCTCCTTCTTAAAATGGTTTGTTCCATCAAACAAGGCATAAGTCAGAAAAGAGGCGAGCTTAGAAAATCTGGAAGTCAGAGGATCAGCCTGAGGAAAATGGCAGAAGGATGTCAAGGTATTGGAGAAGAACGGAAGCTATGCAAAAAACCAGTGCAGACAGGGCAAGATGATGGAAGGAACCAGAAGCGCTGTCTACAAGAAAAACCATGAAACTGACTCATTATTTGATACAATTAAATGCAATAAAACATTTATTGTTCTGTTAAGAACTTTGTGGAAGAATCATGAGTAAGTCCATATGAAAATAAGTTTTAAAACGAGACCAATAATACAAGAAAGACAAAGTTTGATAGCACACTGGGTGATTCAGCTATGGATAAGATTTACAAAGTCATGATAATATAAGCATTTATTGACGATTTAAATAAAATTGTAATATGAATGTATCGGAAGGATGGAAGAAGAGATACATAAAGGTGGCATAAAAAGAGAACTACTAAATCCTCACCTCAGAAGGGACAGTTAAGAAAAATTACCAAACAGCACTTAGTGGCTAGTAGCATGTGATGTATAAATACAAATGCAGAATCCAGAAGAAACAGTTAATATATCATAGCAACTCTGAAGATATGAGAGTATGGGAGGGACATCCGAAATGGAACTACTGGCCAGGTACAGTGGCTCACACCTGTAATCCCAGCACTTTGGGAGGCAGAGGCAGGCAGATCACCTGAGGTCAGGAGTTCAAGACCAGCCTGACCAACACGGAGAAACCCTGTCTCTACTAAAAATACAAAATTAACCGGGCGTGGTGGCACATGCCTGTAATCCCAGCTACTCGGGGGGCTGAGGCAGGAGAATCGCTTGAACCCGGGAGGCAGAGGTTGCAGTGAGCCAAGATGGTGCCACTGCACTCCAGCCTGGG
>NW_022301757.1:0-5255 GCF_002776525.5 Piliocolobus tephrosceles | reverse complement strand
AGCCTAAGGCGACATGATTACCAAGAGCAATGTGATATCCTGGATGGGATCCTGGAACAGAAAAAGGAAATTAGGGCCGGGCGCGGTGGCTCAAGCCTGTAATCCCAGCACTTTGGGAGGCCGAGACGGGCGGATCACGAGGTCAGGAGATCGAGACCATCCTGGTTAACACGGTGAAACCCCGTCTCTACTAAAAAATACAAAAAACTAGCCGGGCGAGGTGGCGGGCGCCTGTAGTCCCATCTACTCGGGAGGCTGAGCCAGGAGAATGGCGTGAACCTGGGAGGCGGAGCTTGCAGTGAGCTGACGTCTGGCCACTGCACTCCAGCCCGGGACACAGAGCGAGACACCGTCTCAAAAAAAAAAAAAAAAAAAAAAAAAAGGAAATTAGGTAAAAACTAAGAAAATCTGAATGAACTATATATTTTAATTAATTATAATGTATAAATATCAGTCTTATTATTTACAAATGTACCACTCAAGTGTCCAATTTTAATAATAGGAAAAATAATGTATGAGGGGCACAGTGGAAATCTGCAGTTCTGTACAATTTCTCTGTGAATCTAAAACTTGAAAAAAAATAGTCTGTTAATAATACCAACACAGAAGGAAGTTGAGGCATTTGATTTTGGATTTCCAGATTAAAGACGTTGCTTCAGGGAAAGGTGCAAGATAATATCTGACAGTTGCACTGGAAATTTTTCTTTTCTTCTCAATTACTGGTCATTCTTGGAAAGTCAGGTGATACCCCTCAAGTAAACTTTTCCCCAAAATGGAGCTAAAAATGTACCCTGAGGGCAGACATAAATAAAAGGACCTAAAGAAGGAGAGAAATACAAAAGTCAACGTTAGTCTCTTTCCTCATTTCTCCACCTTTTCTTGTCTGTTCTCAATACATTGATTTTCTGAAGGCACTGGCCTCCTTCACCATTGCCATCTGTGTGTGATATTACCACTGCTAGTCATCCCCTTCCGCAATGAGGATATTTGAACTAGATAGCTGGCAGGGTGCAGTGCCTTGAGAGGCCAGTGAGGATGGTGATTTTTGCTGACTCTGAACTCAATCTACCTCATTGAAGTGAAAGTTTAAATTAGATTTTCAAATAGCATACATGCAGTTGTGTATATCCTCATAATTTTCCCCTTCATGTGATGATTGCTTTCCAACAGGACAAAGCATTGTGACATATAATATTAACCTATGTTACATCTTTCCAGGCTTACAAGTTTCCTTGTTTTACTTTGTTATTTCTAGAAGACTTCCTTTACACTTCTCTTGATTTCTGCCATTTTTATATTAATGGTAAGAACATAATTTTATATATTATGGTAAGAACAACTTTGTGGGTACTTATCATATATTCTTTCACACAAAGAATGCTATTATGTTTGCTTCCTTCTGAGGTAGCTTATGCATACATTTTTGTTGCCATTTTAGCTTTGATATCATATTAAGTTGAAATTTTTAAAATGACTATTGCTGGGCATGGTGGCTTATGCCTGTAATCCCAACACTTTGGGAGGCCGAGGCGGGCAGATCACCTGAGGTTGGGAGTTCGAAACCAGCCTGACCGACATGAAGAAACCCGATCTCTACTAAAAATACAAAATTAGCTGGGTGTGGTGGTGCATGCCTCTTATCCCAGCTACTCAGGAGGCTAAGGCGGGAGAATCACTTGAACCCGGGAGGCAGATGGCTGAGATCACGCCATTGCACTCCAGCCTGGGCAACAAGAGTGGAACATGAAACTTTGTCTCAAGAAAAAAAAAAAAAAGTGACTATTAGGACCCATTCTTGAATTCAGCTAATTGATTAGAGAGAGACAAAATTTTATAAGCAATTTCTCATTATTTTCTCTTACTTGCCTTGACTTTGATTTGATCTGTGGCTGCCACTGTTCTTAATAATTCAATTAACCAATACTTACTGAGCCACCTGCTCTGCATCAGACAATATTCTATATATTGCTAGACCAATAACAAGACTGATGAACTACCTAAACTTTACATTCTAGTGAGGTAGCAGATAATAAGCAGATAAACATGTAAGTATATAATATAAGATAGGAAGTGATGAGTAATGTAAAGAAAGAAAAATCAGTTTTAGAAGATAGGCCAAGAGCAACAGTTTTATAAACAGTGGTCTCTGAGGAGACAGCAATTACTCAAAGACCTATGTGAGAAAAGCAAGCCACACAAATATCTCAATATAGTCTAGGTAGAAATAAACTCAATTAGAAAGACTTTAGGCAAGAGCTTGCCTACGTTTACTGTAAAACAGTAAGGATTTTTGAGCAAATAAAATTGGACAGAAGGTAGTCATTGGCCAGATCATAGAAGAACATAAAATATGATTTGAATATCATCATTCAAATATCTTGCATAATAATGATGTGGTCTTGTATTATCTTTTTTCTTTCCTTTTTTTTTTTTTTTTTTTAAAAATAGTTTTTTTTTTTCCCCTTTGGTTGAAGGGCAGGGGGGGAATCTTGGCTTACTGCAACCTCCGCCTCCCAGGTTCAAGCGATTCTCCTGCCTCAGCCTCCCGAGTAGCTGGGATTACAGATGCTTGTCACAGTGTCTGGCTATTGTTTGTGTATATGTGTGTGTATATGTGTATATATATATATGTATATATTTTTTTTAGTAGAGATAGGGTTTCACGATGTTGGCCAGGGTGGTCTTGAACTACTGACCTCCTGATCCACCCACCTGGCCTCCCAAAGTGCTGGGATTATAGACTTGAGCCACCACGTCTGGCCATATTATCTTTAAATCTTAGGTTCCTCATCTGTGAAATCAACTAATATGTGTTTATTGTTATAAGTCAAAGAGAGAAAATTGAAATGAGGCCTAGGATGCTGATTATATTTTGTTCTTTGAGCCAGGTGATAGTTAAATAGATATGATCACTTTGCGAACACTTAAAACCAAACACTGCATGTTCTCACTCATAGGTGGGAATTGAACAATGAGATCAATTGGACTCTGGTAGGGGAACATCACACACCGGGGCCTATTATGGGGAGGGTCGGGGGGAGGGATGGCATTGGGAGTTATACCTGATGTAAATGATGTGTTGATGGGTGCTGACGAGTTGGTGGGTGCAGCACACCAACATGGCACAAGTATATGTGTGTAACAAACCTGCACGTTGTGCACATGTACCCTAGAACTTAAAGTATAATAAAAAAAAAAGAAAAAAAAAGACTTACATGCTTTTCTGCAAGTAATGTACACAAAAATGTGTAAATACTTAGTAGTCTTATCAAAATAAGATAATATGTGTGTATATATATATATTGTTAAGCAAAGTACCTAGTACATTTTGGCCAAAGCAGATGTCATCTCTCTTCTGTCTTTTGTTTACTTTTTTTCCTAGCCCAATAATCCTAGAGATTTTAAAGTACTTCTGCTTGTTTACCTTCATTTTCAAAAAAAGTTAATTATAAAGCAAATAAACTCATTTTAGGAAAAATGCAAAAAATCTGATAATATGCTCAATTATAAATAAAAAAGCAATCAAAACCTTTAAATTCTAACAACAGCCACCAGCCTACTCCCACCCTTTCCAAGGTATTCTAATCCTGCTCTTCCTTTTCTCCAAGGCATATTTTTTTCCTAAGGATAGTTGCATTTTATTTTTTACTTACACTTCTTTAATTTTTTTCACCTTATTCTAATTTTCTTTACTTTTCTACTGATTATGGGTTTAGCAAGAAAAAAGTTAAGGGTGGCAGTCAGAGTGTATGCAGAATTCTTCAAAGCAATGAATGTTGAGAAAAGCTATGTATGTTCAGAAGTTAATAGTTTCCCATCTAGATTTCTGTGCAGCTTGAATTCCTCAGTGTTTCTGAACTTCTGATGTTTTTCTCTTATGTTTTAACTAATACTCTGCTACTGCTTTTGTCTTGATAATCGTTTCAGTGGGATTTAAAAAATTTCTTTCCATTATTTTTCTTTTCTCCTTATTTCTTTCCTCCTCTTCTCTTATATTTTCTCTTTCTTTCTTTTTTTTTTCTTTTTTTTAAATTATACTTTAAGTTCTAGGGTACATATGCATAACGTGCAGGTTTGTTACATATGTATACTTGTGCCATGTTGGTGTGCTGCACCCATCAACTCGTCAGCACCCATCAATTCATCATTTATATCAGGTATAACAACCCAATGCAATCCCTCCCCCCTCCCCACTCCCCATGATAGGCCCCAGTGTGTGATGTTCCCCTTCCCGAGTCCAAGTGAACTCATTGTTCAGTTCCCACCTATGAGTGAGAACATGCGGTGTTTGGTTTTCTCTTCTTGTGATAGTTTGCTAAGAATGATGGTTTCCAGCTGCATCCATGTCCCTACAAAGGACGCAAACTCATCCTTTTTTATGGCTGCATAGTATTCCATGGTGTATATGTGCCACATTTTCTTAATCCAGTCTGTCATTCATGGACATTTGGGTTGGTTCCAAGTCTTTGCTATTGTGAATAGTGCCACAATAAACATACGTGTGCATGTGTCTTTGTAGTAGAATAATTTATAATCCTTTGGGTATATACCCAGTAGTGGGATGGCTGGGTCATATGGTACATCTAGTTCTAGATCCTTGAGGAATTGCCATACTGTTTTCCATAATGGTTGAACTAGTTTACAATCCCACCAACAGTGTAAAAGTGTTCCTATTTCTCCACATCCTCTCCAACACCTGTTGTTTCCTGATTTTTTAATGATTGCCATTCTAACTGGTGTGAGATGGTATCTCATTGTGGTTTTGATTTGCATTTCTCTGATGGCTCTCTTTCTTCCTCTACAGCTTCATCCTTTCATTAATTTACTTCTCTCCTTTTAAGTTTTGGTAACTGTTTTTCATTTGGCCAGCTCTCAGTATACCTTATTTATTTAGTATGTTTGTGTTGGGTTCCAAAGCAAACATCCTCACCAGTGGTGCAAGACTGAAGTATTGTGATCATTAGCTCTGCAGTTACAACCACAGAATGCCTGTGGCTTCCCTAAAACCTTCTCTTAGGACCCTTCCCTTACTTGGAAACAATCTCATCTTAAGAAATCAAGCAATGCTCGAAGAAATTTTGAGGAACCCATAAGCAAGAAAAACTGTGTACTCATTTCCCGTAACATGATACCATTTCAGAATTACCTGTGTGGTGCTTTTCATTGCTATAAAAATCAAATTAAACTCAGTGTGATTGTAATGTAACCGGATGCTTCACTTGAGAAAGGAGTTTTTTATAATTTGGAGAAGCATT
>NW_022301756.1:0-15564 GCF_002776525.5 Piliocolobus tephrosceles | reverse complement strand
TGAGTTGCATTCACACATCGCAATGCAGTTTCTCAGAAGGCTTCTTTGCAGTGTCTGTCTGAGGATATATCCTTTTTCACCATAGCCCTCAATGTGCTCCGAAATATCACATTGCAGAATCCAAGACAAGACTGTTAGCAAACTGTTCCAAGAAGGGAAGTGTGGAACTCTGTGTGATGAAGTCACACATCAGAAAGCAATCTCTCAGAAAGCTATTCTCTAGTTGTTCTCTGAAGAGACTTGCTTTTTCACAATGGGCCCGAATTGGCTCCCAAATATCACTGTGCAGATTCCACGAAAAGAGTGCTAGCAAACTGCTTCCTGAGGAATAAGTTGTAACTCTGTGAGATGAATTCAGAGATCACCAAGAAATTTCTCAGAAAGCTTCTCTCCCGTTTTCAACTGATGATATTTCCTTTATCAGCCTAGGCCTCAGAGTGATCCAAAGTAACCTTTCTTAGGTTCTTCAAAGACATTGTTAAATGCCTGCTCCATGAAACATAAGTGTAACTCTGTGAGATGAATTCACACATCAACAGAAGTTTCTAAGGAAGCTTCTTTCTAGTTTTCATATGAGGATATTTCCTATGTCACCGTTAGCTTCACTGCGCTAAGAAATATCCCACTGGAGATTTCCAGAAAACTGTGTTAGGAAACTGTTTGCTGAAGAGAAACGTGTACCTCTGTGAGTTGCATTCACACATCGCAAAGAAGTTTCTCAGAAGGCTTCTTTCCACGGTCTGTCTGAGGATATATCCTTTTTCACCATAGCCCTCAAAGAGGTCCCAAATATCACATTGCAGAATCCATGACAAGAATGTTAGCAACTGTTCCAAGAAGGGAAGGGTGGAACTCTGTGTGATGAAGTCACACATCAGAAAACAATCTCTCAGAAAGCTATTCTCTAGTTGTTCTCTCAGGATACTTGCTTTTTCCCAATAGGCCCGAATTGGCTCCCAGATATCACTGTGAAGATTCCACGAAAAGAGTGTTAGCCAAATGCTTCCTGAGGAATAAGTTGTAACTCTGTGAGATGAATTCACAGATCACAAAGAAATGTCTCAGAAAGCTTCTCTCTTGTTTTTAACGGACGATAAATCCTTTATCAGCAGAGGTCTCAAAGCGATCCAAAATAACCATTCTTAGGTTCTTCAAAGACAGTGTTAAAGGCCTGCTCCATGAAACATAAGTGTAACTCTCTGAGATAAATTCACACATCCACAACAAGTTTCCAAGGAAGCTTCTTTCTAGTTTTCATATAAGGATATTTCATTTTTCTCCATTAGCTCACTAGGCTAATGCAAATTTCCAGAAAACTGTGTTAGCAAACTGTTGGCTGAAGAGAAACTTGTAACTCTGTGAGGTGCATTCACACATCGCAATGCAGTTTCTCAGAAGGCTTCTTTCCACGGTCTGTCTGAGGATATATCCTTTTTCACCATAGCCCTCAATGAGCTCCCATATATCACATTGCAGAATCCACGACAAGACTGTTAGCATACTGTTCCAAGAAGGGAAAGTTGGAACTCTGTGTGATAAAGTCACATATCCGAAAGCAATCTCTCAGAAAGCTACTCTCTAGTTGAATTCTCAGGATACTTGTTTTTTGCCAATGGTCCCGAATTGGCTCCCAGATATCACTGTGCAGATTCCACGAAAAGAGCGTTAGCAAACTGCTTCCTGAGGAATAAATTGTAACTCTGTGAGATGAATTCACAGATCACAAAGAAATGTCTCAGAACCCTTCTGTCTCGTTTTTAACGGATGATATTTCCTTTATCAGCAGAGTCCTCAAAGCGATCCAAAGTAACCTTTCCTAGGTTCCTCAAAGACAGTGTTAATGACCTGCTCCATGAAACGTAAGGGTAACTCGGTGAGAT
Source organism: Piliocolobus tephrosceles (assembly GCF_002776525.5). Classification (NCBI taxonomy): domain Eukaryota; kingdom Metazoa; phylum Chordata; class Mammalia; order Primates; family Cercopithecidae; genus Piliocolobus; species Piliocolobus tephrosceles. Next base: position 13,684 of record NW_022301756.1, on the reverse strand, counting down.
GAATTCACACATCAAGAAGAAGTTTCTAAGGAAGCTTCTTTCTAGTTTTCATATGAGGGTATTTCCTTTGTCTCCATTAGCTTCACTGCGCTTAGAAATATCCCATTGCAGATTTCCAGAAAACTGTGTTAGCAAACTGTTGGCTGAAGAGAAACGTTTCACTCTGTGAGGTGCATTCACACATCGGAAAGCTTTTCTCAGAAGGCTTCTTTCCAGTGTCTGTCTGAGGATATATCCTTTTTCACCATAGCCCTCAATGAGCTCCCAAATATCACATTGCAGAATCCATGACAAGACTGTTAGCACACTGTTCCAAGGAGTGAAGGGAAGAATTCTGTGTGAGGAAGTCACACTTTAGAAAGAAATCTCTCAGAAAGCTATTCTCTAGTTGTTCTCTGAGGATACTTGCTTTTTCCCAATGGGCCCGAATTGGCTCCCAGATATCACAGTGCAGATTCCACGAAAAGAGTCTAGCAAACCGCTTCCTGAGGAATAAGTTGTAACTCTGTGAGATGAATTCACAGATCGCAAAGAAATGTCTCAGAAAGCTTCTCTCTCGTGTTTAACGGATGATATTTCCTTTATCAGCGGAGGCTTCAAAGCGATCCAAAGTAACATTTCTTAGGTTCTTCAAAGACAGTGTTAATGGCCTGCTCCATGAAACATAAGTGTAACTCTGTGAGATGAATTCACACATCACAGAGAAGTTTCTAAGGAAGCTTCTTTCTACTTTTCATATGAGGATATTTCCTTTGTCTCCATTAGCTTCACTGCGCTAAGAAATATCCCATTGCAGATTTCCAGAAAACTGTGTTAGCAAACTGTTGGCTGAAGAGAAACGTGTAACTCTGTGAGGTGCATTCACCCATCACAATGCAGTTTCTCAGAAAGCTTCTTTCCAGTGTCTGTCTGAGGATATATCCTTTTTCACCATAGCCCTCAATGAGCTCCCAAATATCACTTTGCAGAATCCACGACAAAACTGTTAGCAAACTGTTCCAAGAAGGGCAGGGTGGAAGTCTGTGTGATGAAGTTACAAATCAGAAAGCAATCTCTCAGAAAGCTATTCTCTACTTGTTCTCTGAGGACACTTGGTTTTTCCCAATGGGCCCGAATTGGCTCCCAGATATCACTGTGCAGATTCCACGAAAAGAGTGTTAGCAAACTGCTTCCTGAGTAATAAGTTGTAACTCTGTGAGATAAATTCACAGATCAGAAAGTAATGTCTCAGAAAGATTCTCCCTCGTTTTTAACAGATGATATTTTCTTTATCAGCGGAAGCCTCAAAATTATCCAAAGTAACCTTTCTTAGGTTCTTCAAAGACAGTGTTAATGGCCTGTTCCGTGAAACATAAGTGTAACTCTGTGAGATGAATTCACAAATCCACAAGAACTTTCTAAGGTAGCTTCTTTCTAGTTTTCATATGAGAATATTTCTTTGTCTCCATTAGCTACACTGCGCTAAGAAATATCCCATTGCAAATTTCCAGAAAACTGTGTTAGCAAACTGTTGGCTGAAGAGAAACGTGTATCTCTGTGAGTGACATTCACACATCGCAATGCAGTGTATCAGAAGGCTTCTTTCCAGTGTCTGTCTGGTGATATGTCCTTTTTCACCATAACCCTCAATGAGCTCCCCAATATCACATTGCAGAATCCATGACAAGACTGTCAGCAAACTGTTCCAAGAAGGGAAGGGTGGAACTCTGTGTGATGAAATCACACATCAGAAAGCAATCTCTCAGAAAGCTATTCTCTAGTGGTTCTCTGAGGATACTTGCTTTTTCCCAATGGGCCCGAATTGGCTCCCAGATATCACTGTGCAGATTCCACCAAAAGAGTGTTCGCAAACTGCTTCCTGAGGAATATGTGGCAACTCTGTGAGATGAATTCACAGATCACAAGAAATGTCTCAGAGAGCTTCTCTCTCGTTTTTAACGGATGATAATTCCTTTATCAGCGAAGGCCTCAAAGCGCTCCAAAGTTACCTTCCTTAGGTTCTTCAAAGACATCGTTAATGACCTGCTCCATGAAACATAAGTGTAACTCTGTGAGATGAATCCACACATCAACAAGAAGTTTCTAAGGAAGCTTCTCTCTAGTTTTCATATGAGGATACTTCCTTTGTTTCATGAATCAGATTTATGTTTCAGCACAGTTAAGTTTCATGGAGCAGGCCGTTAACGCTCTCTTTGAGGAACCTATGAAAGATTACTGTGAATCGCTTTGAGGCCTACGGTGATAAAGGAAATATCATCAGTTAAAAACGAGAGAGAAGCTTTCTGAGACATTTCTTTGTGATCTGTGAATTCATCTCACAGAGTTACAGCTTATTCCTCAGAAAGCAGTTTGCTAACACTCTTTTCGTGGAATCTGCACAGTGATATCTTGGAGCCAATTCGGTCCCATTGGAACAAAGCAGGTATCCTCAGAGAACAACTAGAGAATAGCTTTCTTAGAGATTGCTTTCTGATGTGTGAGTTCATCACACAGTGTTCCACGCTTCCATTCATGAAACAGTTTGCTAACAGTCTTGTCGTGGATTCTGCAATGTGATATTTGGGAGCTCATTGAGGGCTATGGTGAAAAAGGATATATACTCAGACAGACACTGGAAAGAAGCCTACTGAGAATCTGCATTGCGATGTGTGAATGCACGTCACAGAGTTACACGTTTCTCTTCAGCCAACAGTTTGCTAACACAGTTTTCTGGAAATCTGCAATGGGATAATTCATAGCACAGTGAAGCTAATGGAGACAAAGGAAACATCCTCATATGAAAAGTAGAAAGAAGCTTCCTTAGAAACTTGTTGTTGATGTGTGAATTCAGCTCACAGAGTTACACTTATGTTTCATGGAGTAGGCCATTAACACTGTCTTTGTAGAACCTAAGAAAGGTTACTTTGGATCGCTTTGAGGCCTCTGCTGATAAAGGAACTATCATCCGTTAAAAAGGAGAGAGAAGCTTTCTGAGACATTCCTTTGTGATCTGTGAATTCGTCTCGCATACTTACATCTTATTCCTCAGGAAGCAGTTTGCTAACACTCTCTTCGTGGAATCTGCACAGTGATATCTGGGAGCCATTTCGGACCCATTGGGAAAAAGCAAGTATCCTCAGAGAACAACTAGTGAATAGCTTTCTGAGAGATTGCTTTCTGATGTGTGACTTCCTCACACAGAGGTCCACCCGCCATTCCTGGAAGAGTTTGCTAACAGTCTTGTCGTGGATTCTGCAAAGTGATATTTGGGAGCTCATTGAGGGCTATGGTGAAAAAGGATATAACCTCATACAGACACTGGAAAGAAGCCTTCTGAGAAACTGCATTGCGATGTGTGAATGCAATTCACAGAGTTATACCTTTCTCGTCACCCAACAGTTTGCTAACACACTTTTCTGGAAATCTGCAAAGGGATATTTCTTAGCGCAGCAAAGCTAATGGAGACAAAGGAAACATCCTCATGTGAAAACTAGAAAAAAGCTTCCTCTGAAACTTCTTGTTGATGTGTGAATTGATCTCACAGAGTTTCATTTATGTTTCATGGAGCAGGCTATTAATACTGTCTTTGAAGAACCTATGAAAGGTTACTTTGGATCGCTTTGAGTCCTCCACTGATAAAGGAAATATCATCCGGTAAAAACGAGAGAGAAGATTTCTGAGACATTTCTTTGTGATCTGTGAATTCATCTCACAGAGTTACATCTTATTCCTCGGGAAGCAGTTTGCTAACACTCTTTTCTTGGATTCTGCAAAGTGATATCTGGGAGCGAATTCAGGCCCATTGGGAAAAAGGAAGTGTCCTCAAAGAACAGCTAGAGAATAGCTTTCTGATAGATTGCTTTGTGATGTGTGACTTCATCTCACAGAATTCCACCCTTCCCTTCTTGGAACAGTTTGCTAACAGTCTTGTCGTGTGTTCTGCAAAGTGATATTTGGGAGTTCATTAACGGCTATGGTGAAAAAGGATATATCCTCAGATAGACACTGGAAAGAAGCCTTCTGAGAAACTGCATGGCGATGTGTGAATGCAAATCACGGAGTTGCACGTTTCTCTTCAGCCATAAGTTTGCTAGCACACTTTTCCAGAAATCTGCCCTGGGATATTTCTTAGCGCAGTGAAGTTACTGCACACCAAGTAAACATCCTCTTATGAAAATTAGAAATTAACTTCCTTAGAAACTTCTCTGTGATGTGTGAATTCACCTCACAGAGTTACACTTATGTTTCATGGAGCAGGCGATTAACACTGTCTTTGAAGATCATAAGAAAGGTTACTCTGGAACGCTTTGAGGCCTCCGCTGATAAAGGATATATCATCCGTTAAAAACGAGAGAGAAGCTTTCTGAGAAATTTCTTGGTGATCTGTGAATTCATCTCACTGAGTTACAACTTATTCCTCAGGAAGCAGCTTGCTAACACTCTTCTCCTGGAATCTGTACAGTGATATCTGGGAGCCAATTCGGGCCTACTGGGAAAAAGCAAATATCCTCAGAGAACAACTAGAGATTAGCTTTCCGAGAGATTGCTTTCTGATGTGAGATTTCCTCACACAGAGTTCCAGCCCTCCCTTCTTGGAACAGTTTGCTAACAGTCTTGTCGTGGATTCTGCAACGTGATATTTGGGAGCTCATTTAGGGCAATGGTGAAAAAGGATATATCCTCAGACAGACACTGGAAAGAAGCCTTCTGAGAAACTTAATTGCAATGTGTGAATGCAACTCACAGAGTTACACGTTTCTCTTCTGCCAACAGTTTGCTAACACAGTTTTCTGGAAATCTCCAATTGCATAATTCATAGCGCAGTGAAGCTAATGGAGACAAAGGAAACCTCCTCGTTCGAAAACTAGAGAGAAGCTTCCTTAGAAACTTCTAGTTGATGTGTGAATTCAGCTCAAGAGGTACACTTATGTTTCATGGATCAGGCCATTAACACTCTATTTGAAGAACCTAAGAAAGGTTACTTTGGATCGCTTTGAGGCCTTCGCTGATAATGCAATTATCATCCGTTAAAAACGAGAGAGAAGCTTTATGAGACATTTCTTTGTGGTCTGTGAATTCATCTCACAGAGTTACAACTTCTTAATGAGGAAGCAGTTTGCTAACACTCTTTTTGTGGCATCTGCACAGTGATATCTGGGAGCCAATTCGGGCCCATTGGGAAAAATCAAGTATCCTCAGAGAAAAACTAGAGAATAGCTTTATTAGAGACTGCTTTCTGATGTGTGACTTCATCACACAGAGTTCCACCCTTCCCTTCTTGGAACAGTTTGGTAACAGTCTTGTCGTGGATTCTGCAATGTGATATTTGGGAGCTCATTGAGGGCTATGGTGAAAAAGGATATTGCCTCAGACGGACACTGGAAAGAAGCCTCCTGAGAAACTGCATTGCGATGTGTGAATGCAACTCACAGAGTTACACGTTTGTCTTCAGCCAACAGTTTGCTAACAAAGTTTTCTGGAAATCTGCAATGGGATCATCCTTAGCGGAGTGAAGCTAATGGAGAAAAAGGAAACATCCTCATATGAAAACTAGAGAAAAGCTTCTTTAGAAACTTCTTGTGGATGTGTGAATTCATCTCACAGAGGTACACTTATGTTTCATGGACCAGGCCAATAACAGTGTCTTTGAAGAACCTGAGAAAGGTTACTTTGGATCGATTTGAGGCCTCAGCTGATAAAGGAAATATCATCCGTTAAAAATGACAGAGAAGCTTTCTGAGACATTTTTCTGTGATCTGTGAATTCATCTCACAGAGTTACAAATTATTCCTCAGGAAGCAGTTTGATAACACTCTTTTCGTGGAATCTGCACAGTGATATCTCGGAGCCAATTCGGGCCCACTGGGAAAAAGCAAGTATCCTCAGGATCAATTAGAAAATAGCTTTCTGAGGGATTGCTTTCTGATGTATGGCTTCCTCACACAGAGTTCCACCCCTCCCTTCTTGGAACAGTTTGCTAACACTCTTGTCGTGGATTCTGTAAAGTGATATTTGGGAGCTCATTGAGGGCTATGGTGAAAAAGTATATATCCTCAGCCAGACACTGGAAAGAAACCTTCTGAGAAACTGCATGGCGATGTGTGAATGCAACTCACAGAGTTACACGTTCCTCTTCAGCCAACAGTTTGCTAACACAGTTATCTGGAAATCTGCAATGGGATAGTTTTTGGGGAAGTGAAGCTAATGGAGACAAAGGAAGTATCCTAATATGAAAACGAGAAAGAAGCTTCCTTAGAAACTTCTTGTTGATGTGTGAATTCATCTCACAGAGTTACACTTATGTTTCATGAAGCAGGACATTAACACTGTCTTTGAGGAACCTAAGAAAGGTTAATTTGGATAGCTTTGAGGCCTCCGCTGATAAAGGAAATATTCTCCGTTAAACACGATAGAGAAGCTTTCTGAGACATTTCTTTGTGATCTGTGAATTCATCTCCAAGAGTTACAACTTATTCCTCAGGAAGCAGTTTGCTAACACTGTTTTCGTGGAATCTACACAGTGATATCTGGGAGCCAATTCGGGCCGATTGGGAAAAAGCAAGTATCCTCAGAGAACAACTAGAGAAGAGATTTCTGAGAGATTGCTTTCTGATTTGTGACTTCATCACACAGACTTCCACCCTTCCCTTCTTGGAACAGTTTGCTAACAGTTCTTTTGTAGATTCTGCAATGTGACATTTGAGAGCTCTTTGAGGGCTATGGTGAAAAAGGATATATCCTCAGGAAGACGCTGGAAAGAAGCCTTCTGAGAAACTGCATTGCAATGTGTGAATGCAACTCACAGAGTTACACGTTTCTCCTCAGCCAGCAGTTGGGTAACTCAGTTTCTGGAAATCTGCAATGGCATATTTCTTGCAGAGTGAAGTTAATGGAGACAAAGGAAATATCCTCATGTGAAAACTAGAAAGAAGCTTCCTTAGAAACTTCCAGTTGATGTGTGAATTCATATCACAGAATTACACGGATGTTTCATGGAGCAGGCCATTAATACTGTCTTAGAAGATCCTAAGAAAGGTTACTTTGGATCGCTCTGAGGCATACGCTGATAATGGAAATATCATCAGTTAAAAACGGGAGAGAAGCTTTCTGAGAAATTTCTTTGTGATCTCTGAATTCATCTCACAGAGTTACAACTTATTCTCAGGAAGCAGTTTGCTAACACTCTTATCCTTGAATCTGCACAGTGATATTTGGGAGCCAATTCTGGCCCATTGTGAAAAAGCAAGTATCCTCAGAGAAAAATTAGAGAATAGTTTTCTGAGAGATTGCTTTCTGATGTGTGACTTCATCACACAGAGTTCCACCCTTCCCTTCTTGGAACAGTTTGCTAACACTCTTGTCGTGGATCCTGCAATGTGATATTTGGGAGTTCATTGAGGGCTATGGTGAAAAAGCATATGTCCTCAGACAGACAGTGGAAAAAAGCCTTCTGGGAAACTACATTTCGATGAGTGAATGTAACTCACAGAGTTACACCTTTCTCCTCAGCCGACAGTGTGCTGACACACTTTTCTGGAAATCTGCAATGGGATATTTCTTAGCACAGTGAAGCTAATGGAGACAACGGAAATATCCTCATATGAAAACTAGAAAGAAGCTTCCTTAGAAGCTTCTAGTTGATGTGTGAATTCATCTCACAGAGTTACAACTTATTCCTCAGGAAGCAGTTTGCTAACACTCTTTTCTTGGAATCTACACAGTGATATCTGGTAGCCAATTTGGGCCCATTGGGAAAAAGTATGAATCCTCAGAAAACAGCTAGAGAATAGCTTTCTGAGAGATTGCTTTCGGATGTTTGACTTCATCACACAGAGTTCCACCCTTCCCTTCTTGGAGCAGTTTGCTAACAGTCTTGTCTTGGATTCTGCAATGTGATATTTGGGAGCTCATTGAGGGCTACGTTGAAAAAGGATATATCCTCAGACAGACACTGGAAAGAAGCCTTCTGAGAAACTGCATTGCGATATGTGAATGCAACTCACAGAGTTACACGTTTCTCTTCAGCCAACAGTTTGCTAACACAGTTTTCTGGAAATCTGCAATGGGATATTTCCTAGCGCAGTGAAGCTGATGGAGACAAAGGAAATATCCTCATATGAAAACTAGAAAGAAGCTTCCTTAGATAATTTGTTGATATGTGAATTCATCTCACAGATTTACACTTATGTTTCATGGAGCATGCCATGAACACTGTCTTTGCAGAAACTAAGAAATTTACTTTGGATCTCTTTGAGGCCTACGCTGATAAAAGAAATAAAATCCGTTAAAAACGAGAGAGAAGCTTTCTGAGACATTTCTTTGTTATCTGTGAATTCATCTCACAGTGTTACAACTTATTCCTCAGGAAGCAGTTTGCTAACACTCTTTTCGTGGAATCTGCACAGTGATATCTGGGAGCCAATTCGGGCCCATTGGGAAATAGGAAGCATCCTCAGAGAACAACTAGAGAATAGCTTTCTGAGTGATTGCTTTCTGATGTGTGACTTCCTCACATAGAGTTCCACGCTTCCCTTCTTGGAACAGTTTGCTAACAGTCTTGTCGTGGATTCTGCAGTGTGATATTTGGGAGCTCATTGAGGGCTCTGGTGAAAAAGGATATATCCTCAGACAGACACTGGAAAGAATCCTTCTGAGAAACAGCATTGCCATAGTAACTGCATCTCACGGAGGTACACGTTTCTCTTCAGCTAACAGTTTGCTAACACAGTGTTCTGGAAATCTGCAATGAGATATTTCTTAGCACAGTGAAACTACTGGAGACAAAGGAAACATCCTCATTTGAAATCTAGAAAGAAGCTTCCTTAGAAACTTCTTGTTGATGGTTGAATTCATCTCACAGAGTTACACTTATGTTTCATGGAGCAGGCCATTAACACCATCTTTGCAGAACTTAAGAAAGGTTACTTTGTATCGCTTTGAGGCCTCCGCAGATATAGGAAATATCATCCGTTAAAAACGAGAGAGAAGCTTTCTGAGACATTTCTTTGTGATCTGTGAATTCATCTCACAGAGTTACAACTTATTCATCAGGAAGCAGTTTGCTACCACTCTTTTCGTGGAATTTGCACAGTGATATCTGGGAGCCAATTCGGGCCATTGGGAAAAAGCAAGTATCGTCAGAGAACAACTAGAGAATAGCTTTCGGAGAGATTGCCTTCTGATGTGTGACTTCCTCACACAGAGTTCCACTCTTCCCTTCTTGAAACAGTTTGTAAGAGTCTTGTCGTGGTTTCTGCATTGTGATATTTGGGAGCTCATTGAGGCCTATGGGGAAAAGGATATATCCTCGGACAGACACTGGAAAGAAGCCTTCTGAGAAACTGCATTGCGATATGTGAATGCAACTCTCAGAGGTACACGTTTCTCCACAGCCAACAGTTTGCTAACACAGTTTTCTGGTAATCTGCAATGGGATATTTCTCAGCGCAGTGAAGCTAATGGAGACAAAGGAAATATGCTCATATGAAAACTAGAAAGAAGCTTCCTTAGAAACTTCTTGTTGATGTTTGAATTCATCTCACAGAGTTATACTTATGTTTCATGGAGCAGGCCATTAACACCGTCTTTGCACAACCTAAGAAAGGTTACTTTGGATCGCTTTGAGGCCTCTGCAGATAAAGGAAACCATCCGTTAAAAACGAGAGAGAAGCTTTCTGAGACATTTCTTTGTGATCTGTGAATTAATCTCACAGAGTTACAACTTATTCCTCAGGAAGCAGTTTGCTAACACTCTTTTCCTGGAATCTGCACAGTGATGTCTGGAAGCCAATTCGGGCCCTTTAGGAAAAAGCAAGTATCCTCAGAGAACAACTAGAGATTAGCTTTCTGAGAGATTGCTTTCTGATGTGTGACTTCAACACAAAGAGTTCCACCCTTCCCTTCTTAGAACAGTTTGCTAACAGTCTTGTCATGGATTCAGCAATGTGATATTTGGGAGCTCATTTAGGGGAATGGTGAAAAAGGATATATCCTCAGACAGAAACTGGAAGGAAGCCTTCTGAGAAACTGCATTGGGATGTATGAATGCAACTCACAGAGGTACACGTTTCTCTTCAGCCAACAGTTTGCAAAAACAGTTTTCTGGAAATCTACAGTGGGATAATTCTTAGCGCTGTGAAGCTACCGGAGACAAAGGAAATATCCTCATCTGAAAACTAGAAAGAAGCTTCCTTAGAATCTTCTTGTGGATGTGTGAATTCATCTCACAGAGTTACACTTATGTTTCGTGGAGCAGGCCATTAACACTGTCCTTGAAGAACCTAAGAAAGGTTACTTTTGATCGCTTTGAGGCCTCCGCTGCTAAAGGAAATATCAGCCGTTAAAAATGAGAAAGAAGCTTTCTGAGATATTTCTTTGTGATCTGTGAATTCATCTCACAGTGTTACAACTTATTCCTCAGGAAGCCCTTTCCCAACACTCTTTTCGTGGAATCTGCTCAGTGATATCTGGGAGCCAATTCCTGCCCATTGGGAAAAAGCAAGTATCCTCAGAGAACAACTAGAGAATAGCTTTCTGAGAGATTGCTTTCTGATGTGTGACTTCATCACACAGAGTTCCACGCTTCCCTTCTTGGAACAGTTTGCTAACCGTCTTGTCGTGGATTCTGTAATGTGATATTTCGGAGCTCATTGAGGCCTATGGTGAAAAAGGATATATCCTCAGACAGACACTGGAAAGAAGCCTTCTGAGAAACTGCATTGCGATGTGTGAATGCACATCACAGAGTTACAAGTTTCTCTTCAGCCAACAGTTTGTAAACACAGTTTTCTGGAAATCTGCAATGGGATATTTCTTAGCGCAGTGTAGCTAACGGAGACAAAGAAAATATCCTTATATGAAAACTAGCAAGAAGCTTCCTTAGAAACTTCTTGTGGAAGTGTGAATTCATCTCACACAGTTACACTCATGTTTCATGGAGCAGGCCATTAACACTCTCTTTGAAGAACCTAAGAAAGGTTAGTTTGGATAGCCTTGAGGCCTCCGCTGATAAAGGAAATATCATCCATTAAAAACGAGAGGGAAGCTTTCTGAGACATTTCTTTGTGATCTGTACATTCATCTCAGAGAGCTACAACTTACTCCTCAGGAAGCAGTTTGCTAACACTCTTTTCGTGGAATCTGCACAGTGATATCTGGGAGCCAACTCGGGCCCATTGGGAAAAAGCAAGTATCCTTCAAGAAAAAGTAGAGAATGGCTTTCTGAGAGATTGCTTTCTGATGTGTGACTTCATCACACAGACTTCCACCCTTCCCTTCTTGGAAGAGTTTGCTAACATTCTTTATTTATTTATTTATTTATTTATTTATTTATTTATTTATTTATTATTATACTTTAAGTTCTAGGGTACATGTGCATAACGTGCAGGTTTGTTACATATGTATTCATGTGCCATGTTGGTGTGCTGCACCTATCAACTCGTCATCACCCATCAATTCATCATTTATATCATGTGTATCTCCCCAATGCAATCCCTCCCGCTCCCCGCTCCCCATGATAGGCCCCATTGTGTGATGTTCCCCTTCCCGAGTCCAAGTGAGCTCATTGTTCAGTTCCCACCTATGAGTGAGAACATGCGGTGTTTGGTTTTCTCTTCTTGTGATTGTTTGCTAAGAACGATGGTTTCCAGCTGCATCCATGTCCCTACAAAGGACGCAACTCATCCTTTTTATGGCTGCATAGTATTCCGTGGTGTATATGTGCCACATTTTCTTAATCCAGTCTGTCACTGATGGACATTTGGGTTGATTCCAAGTCTTTGCTATTGTGAGTAGTGCCTCAATAAACATACGTGTTCATGTGTCTTTGTAGTAGCATAATTTATAATCCTTTGGGTATATACCAAGTAGTGAGATGGCTGGGTCATATAGTATATCTAGTTCTACCTCCTTGAGGAATTGCCATATTGGTTTCCATAATGGTTGAACTAGTTTACAATCCCACCAACAGTGTAAAAGTGTTCCTATTTCTCCACATCCTCTCCAACATCTGTTGTTTCCTGATTTTTTAATGATTGCCATTCTAACTGGTGTGAGATGGTATCTCATTGTGGTTTTGATTTACATTTCTCTGATGGCGAGTGATGATGAACATTTTTTCATGTGTCTTTTGGCTGTATGAATGTCTTCTTTTGAGAAATGTCTGTTCATATCCTTTCCCCACTTTTTGATGGGGTTGTTTGTTTTTTTCTTGTATACTTGTTTGAGTTCTTTGTAGATTCTGGAAATTAGCCCTTTGTCAGATGAGTAGATTGCAAAAATTTTCTCCCATTCTGTAGGTTGCCTGTTCACTCTGATGGTAGTTTCTTTTGCTGTGCAGAAACTCTTTAGTTTAATTAGATCCCATTTGTCGATTTGGCTTTTGCTGCTGTTGCTTTTGGTGTTTTAGACATGAAGTCCTTGCCCATGCCTGTGTCCTGAATGGTACTACCTAGATTTTCTTCTAGGATTTTTATGGTAATAGGTCTAACATTTAAGTCTCTAATCCACCTTGAATTAATCTTCGTATAAGGAATAAGGAAAGGATCCGGTTTCAGCTTTTTACTTATGGCTAGCCAATTTTCCCAGCACCATTTATTAAATAGGGAATCCTTTCCCCAATTCTTGTTTCTTTCAGGTTTGTCAAAGATCAGATGGCTGTAGATGTGTGGTATTATTTCTTCAAAGACAGTGTTAATGGCTTGCTCAGAAAGCAATCTCTCAGAACGCTATTCTGAGGTTGTTCTCTGAGGATACTTGCTTTTTCCCAATGGGCCTGAATTGGCTCCAAGATATCACTGTGCAGATTCCATGAAAAGAGTGTTAGCAAACTGCTTCCTGAGGAATAAGTTGTAACTCTGTGAGATGAATTCACAGACCACAAGGAAATGTCGCAGAAAGCTTCTCTCTCTTTTTTAACGGATGATATTTCCTTTATCAGCCTAGGCCTCAAAGCATTCCAATGTAACCTTTCTTAGGTTCTTCAAAGACAGTGTTAAAGGCCTGCTCCATGAAACATAAGTGTAACTCTGTGAGATGAATTCACACATCAACAAGAAGTTTCAAAGGAAGCTTCTTTCTAGTTTTCATATGATAATGTTTCCTTTGTTGTTAGCTTCACTGCGCTAATAAATATCCCATTGCAGATTTCCAGGATACTGTGTTAGCAAACTGTTGGCTGAAGAGAAACGTGTAACTCTCTGAGTTGCTTTCACACATCGCAATGCAGTTTCTCAGAAGGCTCCTTTCCAGTGTCTGTCTGAGGATACATCCTTTTTCACCATAGCCCTCAATGAGCTCCCAAATATCACATTGCAGAATCCACGACAAGAGTGTTAGCAAACTGTTCCAAGAAGGGAAGGGTAGAACTCTGTGTGATGAAGTCACACATCAGAAAGCAATCTCTCAGAAAGCTATTCTCTAGTTGTTCTCTGAGGATACTTGCGTTTTCCCAATGGGCCCTAATTGGCTCCCAGATATCACTGTGCAGATTCCACGAAGAGAGTGTTAGCAAACTGCTTACTGAGGAATAAGTTGTAACTCTGTGAGATGAATTCACAGATCACCAAGAAATGTCTCATAAAGCTTCTCTCTCGTTTTTAACGGATGATATTTGCTTTATCAGCGGAGGCCTCAAAGCCATCCAAATTAACCTTTCTTAGGTTCTTCAAAGACAGTGTTAATGGCCTGCTCCATGAAACATAAGTGT
>NW_022301755.1:410-8413 GCF_002776525.5 Piliocolobus tephrosceles | reverse complement strand
GATGCAGCTGGAAACCATCATTCTTAGCAAACTATCACAAGAAGAGAGAACCAAACACCGCATGTTCTCACTCATAGGTGGGAACTGAACAATGAGCTCACTTGGACTCAGGAAGGGGAACATCACACACTGGGGCCTATCATGGGGAGGGGGGAGGGATTGCATTCGGGAGTTATACCTGATATAAATGATGAATTGATGGGTGCTGACAAGTTGATGGGTGCAGCACACCAACACGGCACATGTATACATATGTAACAAACCTGCACGTTATGCACATGTACCCTAGAACTTAAAGTATAATAAAAAAAAAAAAAAAGGTATATAATTTCTGGAAAACTTTGTAATTTTGTGTTGGTCTGGTGATATTTTCCCAGTCTTCTCCCTGTACCTAATTACAGAACCAAATTCTCTTGTTTCCCAGTTTGTCTGCATCTTGTTATTGAGCCATGAGAATAAGCAGCCCAACCCTCAGTTTGGTCCAGGAATGTGATCGGGAATTCAATGAAGCACTTAATGCAAGGTCAAGAAAAGTTCAAAGTCACATCTTTTCGAGTCCTTTTTTTTGGTCCAACACTAAATTTTGATGCTACTGATATCTTGTCAGTGAAAAGAATTAGACTTAGGAACTAGAGGTTTAAAGTACAAGTTTAGAGGTTTATTCTACTAAGTTATTTGCACATTCATAAGATTGTATGTGTAGGTGTCATTCTGTAGAGCAGGGACGTGATCATAAACACAAATAAATAAAATGCTAGCTTTAATATTGTAATGCATTGTTTTATGGACTACAGAAGGTAATTTGCAGTTAAACCCTTGAAAAATTTCTGACAATTCAACAGAGCTTACTGTGTGCTTCATGTGTTTTACTACCAGTTACAGTATCTTTTTTCCTTTGTCCCCCTTTTTCATCTTCCTTCTCTCTCCCATTCTGATTTGTTTAAAAATTTGAGAAGCATTCTCCTTACCTATTTACATACTGGCCCTAAGAATTTAGGGGCTGTTAAGAGTCAGGCCTGAAGATGTTATACATTTTTAAATTGTGGGTTTTCCTTAAAACAAATGTGCATAAAACTAATGATGCACTGTATTTAAAACAAGTTATGTTTGGAAAATCTTATTAGTTACAGATAAATGTGAATTTAAAAATATATGGGCAGTATTATTCTCAATATTCTAATTATTTGACTCGAAATACACTTCAACATAAAATTTATCTTTTTAGTGGAATAAATACTCTCAACTTGTTATCTTAGGTTATAGCCCAAACATGATTGAGTGCTGTGTCAGTACAGTCAGTACAGTTTTTTCTGTGTTTTTTTTTTAAATAAAAACACAACTCAGCTTTATTCAGCTAAAAGTTTATACTTTTTTATGATGTCATGTATAATTCTACTATCTCAATAATTCTTTTTTTTTTTGAGACGGGGTCTCGCTCTGTTGCCCAGGCTGGAGGGCGGTGGCGCAATCTCCACTCACTGCAAGCTCCGCCTCCCGGGTTCACGCCATTCTCCTGCCTCAGCCTCCCATGTAGCTGGGACTACAGGTGCCTGCCACCGTGCCCGGCTAATTTTTGTATTTTTAGTAGAGACGGTTTCACTGTGTTAGTCAGGATGGTCTCGATCTTCTGACCTCGTGATCCGCCCGTCTTGGCCTCCCAAAGTGCTGGGATTACAGGCATGAGCCACTGCGCCCAGCCTATCTCAATAATTCTAAGAACTGATAATTTTTATATACAAAACTACATTGGGATTCCATCTAGATTCAGAATGAAAAACTCTGACCCATCACAAAGTTGAACCCAGAGTGTGTCTGATACTTTTGCTCTCCTCCTCTATAAGAGCCTCCTGCTTTTGATCAGGCTCTCTGAAGCCCTCTCATTCTGTCAGGCCCACCTCAAACTCACCTTCTACTTTTCTTTCTTGCTAAAACTCTACCTCAGATAGGTACTTCTTTGCATTTTCTTTCCTTATCACTCACTCACTCCTTCTGCCACATTTGATTACAGTTAAATGTTATCCAGTTGTATCTCATCTTCTTTTCCAAAGAAGGAACTAAATCCCTTCAGAGCAGAAACATCATATTTTTTTTGGTCACTCAGAGTTCTGTATATGGGGCTGGAGACTCAGAACCCTGACATATTTATTGAAAAAGTATGTCCACAGGCATAAGAGGTGCTTATAACACATGAAATAAAATTATTTCATGCTGTATCTTTTCAGAAAACAGTTGCATCTTTCTTCTATCCTTTGTTGGACACTTTGAGAGAACATCTATTAAAATGATTATTAATTGCTTGGAAGTACTGGAAAGATGTCTCAGTCATGTAGTATGGAGAAGAGGATTAGAATTATGGCTTTGCTTCTAACTAGCTCTGTGATTTGAGCAAGTTTTTTTTAACATCTCTTACTCTCAAAATGCATTAAATACCATAGTACAAATGCCAATCATTTTATTTGGATTTTTTTGGGTGGTAGATGAAAAACTAGTAAAAATTACTTAGTAATGCCTTGTGAAAAGCAAATACTCATTATTTGTTGTCAAGCAGTGTGAAGGCAGTATCTCTATTCAAATCCAGTGAGTATTGCAAAATATATCTTCATCATAGGTGAAATGTCCAAGTAAGCTAGGAAAAACATAGTAGATACTATTTATTTGTTATTATGAATTAGACACAGTGTTAGATAATTTAAATAATTCTTGAAACTTTTTTAAAAAAATATTTGAACCTTTGTAGCAACATTACAAAGTTTTAATAGTTAACTTTACAGATGAGGCATTGAGAGTTTCCATAACTTGCTCAAGGCTATAAACATAATATAATTAATCAAGCAAGACTTACGGAGTTTAAACATAAAAGCAATTTTATTTCTATTTCCTATTGTCCCTTTAAACCATCTAAGTGGATGCAGTTCTTCCATTGCCCCTGGACAGCAACAAGATTATTTGGACACTGGTAAGTAGTAGACAGTCCAGGTGAATTTGCTTCAAAGACAGTTTCGTTTATTAATTAAAACTGCCTACTCCCATATAATCATCAAAGCTTCCAATTTGATGGAAGGTAAAGCTTATTTCTGCATCCTCTGGCTAGAGCCAGTTGCCTCAGAAAAGGACTATGGTCTGCTTTATCCCTCTTGTTCACTTTTTCCACTGTGTAGCTATAGCTTTGTACTCCTACAAGGTAGTGCTCCATTCTGGAGGTTGCTTGATCCTTCTTCAGCCCTAAGAAAGCCAGTCATTTAACTCATTATTAGCTTTGTCAACCCTAGGTTTTTCAAACTGAATCCTAGTGCATTGGCAGCTCTCCTTTATACTGCCATCGAAGTTCCTAGCTAGCTCATTCCTTATGCTGAAGATTTCCTAGGCAGGAGCAAGATACCAATTTAGTGTATCTTATAAACACTTGGGACACACATCAAACCTCTGAATGGTGCTGTTGAATAGTCTCTCACTAGGCTTAAGGTGAAAAATTGGTCTCAACCCAATCTTCTCTCTCTCTGTCTCTCTGTCTGTGTGTGTGTGTGTGTGTGTGTGTGTGTGTGTGTCTGCGTGTCTGTGATGGGAGTGGCATGAGGAAGAGGTGTTAAGAGCATATTGGTAACCTTATCTAAAATTACCATCATAAGAATCCCCCGTACATAATCAACCCCTCCACCCCACCCAATCTACAACATTGCAGTGCTTCTATAATCTTGATGTAACTGTACTGTTGAAAAGTTAGTAAACTATTTTAGGCTAAGTCTTTGAGAAATTTATATATGGTTGATCACTTTCTTTGAAATGTAAAATTTAAGATATGGAGTTTGAATTGAACTCAAGTCTATCTGTGGCCATGTGCCTTCCACTTCATAGAAGAAATTAGGTCAAAGGATAGTTTGAGTCAATTACTCAGTTTAGGTTCAGAAGTATTTCAGAGTGATTTCTGAAATACGTGTATTATTCAGCCAGTTAGAGGAGGCAGCAATAATTCTTTTTTTGTATCTCTTTTGGTCAAATCCAATTATACTTTCTTGTTTTCAGGCTCATTATATAACTAGAAACAATGCTTTCTTTAAAGAGATGAAAAACAGAAATTGCAAAAATGGAGTCCCCAAACACATGATTTCAGAAGTATAAGAACTTCAAAATAACAAAAGTCACAACGCTTCTAAATTAGACAATGATACAGGAAAATTGGCTGCATTCTTGAGAAAGTGACATATGGATGAATCTGCAGCTGTGGCTGAAAAGAAATAGAGAAAAAAAGTGAAAGAAAATATACAACAATACATTTAGGATAGATTTTTAAACTGTTCAAGGAAACATTTCTTCTCTTCTTATGAAATCTAATATGGTAGATGCCAGAAGACATTAAGAATAAGGATGAGGAATTATATTAGAACTCCTGAAAGCTGCCAATTTACAAAGACAGCAGGTGAAAGGATGGATAATGGAAATAAAGTATTTTGGAATATGAGGAAGAAAAAAAGTGGTACTTTTGCACACTTATGTGCAATTGAGAACAAAGAGTGGCACCATTTGAACTGCAAAATTTTGGAGAGTTTGATCGCCACTTAGTCCAGCATACTCTTCAATATGTTTTCCTTTGGCATGCTTATGACATTCACTGTCTGGAAGTAAGCAAATGAAAAAAGCTTCATTTAAGTTTCTGTTATAATTTTAGAATCATTAATTGAATATTTCTTTAAGATCTATTTTTCTTCTTATTCCTTTTTCTCATCTTTATCTTAATTGTTAAAGATATATGTAAGGGAGATACATACATAGATTTCATATCCAGGATCACATTTTAAAAATATTTACAAGAGAATAACTTTCTATTTTTACAGTTAAATCCTTTACATTGTTCCTTGAAAATACAAAATTCCAATTCATTCAGAAGATACTTGTGATTTAAAAGCTGTGTTAGGTAGTAAGGAAACAGGATCAATATTATCACTACCCTCAATGGATACAACATTTAATACACTTACAAAATGGAATGTCTTTTTCCCTCAATCCATTATCATCATATATTTATTCTATATTTTACTTAAAGAATGTTGAATGACCATCTTATTTAAAACATTTGTATTGAAGTTATTATTAGAGTACCTACCCATAGCAAATATTCAGTAAATGCTAACAATTATTATAATTGCCAATAGATAATACATTTCCTACAAGTGGCATCTGTTGTGGAAGAAAAGAGATATCTAATAATTGTAACACCACAGACAATAAATATATAGGATCAAGTCTAGATTATCTAGATATTTTTCCCTCAAGGATAGGTGTTCTGCTCATATTTTTAATATGTTTACCATAGTGCTTATCTTGCAGACTTATCATGCTTTATTACCACATAATTAAAATTTCATCTACTCCACATGGCATTTATTAAGCAATTGCAATTATAGGCATTTCTTTCTTCGCATCAGTATTCTGTTCTTAAAAATCAGTCAAAATGAAAACTAGAATGTATTTCCCATAATTTGTTATTGCTTAACTAAACCAGAAAAATCAAAGAGAGAGAAACTAAGAACAAATACAATAAATAGAAAGCAGTTAACAAACATGGTAGATGTTAATTTGTGTGAATTACTGAAAGAACCAATTAAAAGACAGAATATTATACTGAATAAAAAACAAACCCAACTATATGCCCTCTATAGAATACCATATTAAGCTTAAAGACTAAAATAGGTTAAAAACCTAAGAGAGATATGCCATGCTGACCCTAATCAAAAGAAATTTAGTATACCTGTTGGGGAAACCAGCCCCCAGAATTTCAACATAGGTTCTTTTCTATTTTCCCTATGTGTTGGCTGGTCTGAAAAATAAAGGGAAAGATTACAAAAGAGAGAAATTTTGAAGCTGGGTGTCCGGGGGAGACATCACATGTTGGCAGGTTCTGTGATGCCCCCTGAGCTGTAAAACCAGCAGGTTTTTATTAGCAATTTTCAAAGGGGAGGGAGTGTACAAATAGGGTGTGGGTCACAGATACCCCATGCTTCAAGGGCAACAAAATATCACAAGGCAAATGGACAGGGCAAGGTCACAAGGCCAGGGCGAAACTAGAATTACTAATGAGGTTCCCAGTACCGCTGTGCATGCATTGTCATTGATAAACATCAGGAAACAGGGTTTGAGAGCAGACAACCCCTCTGACTAAAATTTACTTAGGCAGAAATTTCCTAATCCTAATAAGTCTGAGGGTGCTGCAGATTAGGGCGTGTTTCATCCCTATCTACAACTGCATAAGGCAGACACTCCCAGAGCGGCCATTTTAGAGGCCCCCCTGGGAATGCATTCTTTCCCTAGGGCTGTTAATTATTAATATTTCTTACAGGGGAAAGAATTCAATGATATTTCTCTTACCCATTTTCAGCAATGAGAGAAATACGGCTCTGTCCTGCCTGGCTCCCCAGAAGCCAAGCAGATGCTGGTACTATGCTTCTGTATAGCCTGTGGAAACATGAGCCAATTAAATTGTATCTAGGAAGTAACTAGGAAATATCTAGGAAGTAACTAACTTGTATCTAGAAAGTAACTAAATTGCTTTTGGTTTTACAGTCTTATAGGCAGACAAGGGACTTGCCTTGTCCCAGATGAGATGTTGGACTGTGGACTTTTGAGTTCATGCTGAAATGAGTTAAGAATTTGGGGGACTGTTGGGAAGGCATGACTGGTTTCGAAATGTGAGGACATGAGACTTGGGAGGGGCCAGGGGCAGAATGATATGGTTTGGCTGCCCAAATCTCGTCTTGAATTTCCACTTCTTGTGGGAAGGACCCAGTGGGAGGTAATTGAATCATGGGGGCTGGTCTTTCCCGTGCTGTTCTCATGATAGTGAATAAGTGTCATGAGATCTGATGGTATCATAAGGAGGGGTTTCCCTGCTAAGCCTCTGTCTTTGCCTGCTGCCATCCACTCAAGATGTGACTTGCTCCTCCTTGCCTCCCACATGATTTTGAGACTTCCCTAGCCACATGGAACTGTAAGTCCAATTAAACCTCTTTTTTTTTTTTAATGTAAATTGCCCATTCTCGGGTACGTCTTTATCAGCAGTGTGAAAATGGACTAATATACATGGACATTAAAATGATAATATATAAACACTTTGAATATATTTTTCCATGTGTTTGATGACTTACATGAAATAGACCAATTTCTTGAAAGGCACAAACAGCCAGCTCTCACAGGAGAAATAGATAATATAAATAAGACTACAAATATTAAGGACTTTCATCAGTAACAATTTACCAATATCAGTTTATTAGTTATAACAAATGTATTATAGTAATGTGAGGAGTTAATAATAAGAGAAATTGGGTGTGAGGTAAATGGAAACTCTGGGGATTATCTTTGCCACTTTTCTGTAAACCTAAAACCGTTCTAAAATAAAACATTTATTAGAAATATCAAATACAAATGACAAAGGAAAATCAAGGGGTCAGGATTCTTGTGTTCTAAATTATATTAAGACTTGGTTTAGGTCCATAGTAGAAACTGGAACAATTTTTATATCCTATACTTATCCTATTCTTATATTAAACTGTATGATATTTTTAAAGTGCTTGCCTTAATTTTTTCACACTTCACTTAAAATTATAAAACCATCCCAATAGTTTAAGAAGATACAAGTAAGCCATAAAATTCAAAAAAAATTGATAAATATATTTTACTACATCACAAAATTTTACTTGTCCTAAGAAATATCCTTTTCAAAATAGTTGAATTAAATCGCACAACCTGTGTAATTCTAAGCTACCAAACTTGAGAATCCTTGCAAGCATTTTTAAGTGGGGCAGATGGGCTCTGGCATTGTTCCATAAGCTTTTCCATTCCTTTTCCCACATTGATCATTTCTTGCTATCCAGAACCATTTGATGCTACAACCAAATCAACCCTCCTGTCCCCATTTCCTTCTCAGTCTCTTTTGCCCTCTCCTCTTTCTATAATGACATCATGGACATTTATGTTTTCTTTTTTTTTTTTTTTTTTTTTTTTTTTTTTTTTTT
>NW_022301755.1:0-310 GCF_002776525.5 Piliocolobus tephrosceles | reverse complement strand
TTTATTATACTTTAAGTTCTAGGGTACATGTGCATAACGTGCAGGTTACATATGTATACATGTGCCATGTTGGTGTGCTGCACCCATCAACTCGTCAGCACCCATCAATTCATCATTTATATCAGGTATAACTCCCCAATGCAATCCCTCCCCCCTCCCCCCTCCCCATGATAGGCCCCAGTGTGTGATGTTCCCCTTCCCGAGTCCAAGTGAGCTCATTGTTCAGTTCCCACCTATGAGTGAGAACATGCGGTGTTTGGTTTTCTCTTCTTGTGATAGTTTGCTAAGAATGATGGTTTCCAGCTGCATC
>NW_022301752.1:596-13846 GCF_002776525.5 Piliocolobus tephrosceles | reverse complement strand
AGCTGCACTATTCTTTTCATTGATCAGTTTGCTACCACTGTTTTCTTGGAATCTGCAATGGGATATTTTGGAGTGCATTGACACTTAGGGTGACAAAGAAAATATCCTCAGACAAAAACTAGAAAGAAGCTTTCTGAGAAATCACTTTGTGATTTGTGATTTCATCTCATAGAGTTACACGATCCTTTTCATGTAGCAGTTTGGAAGCCCTGTTTTTATGGAATCTGCAAAGGTATATTCTGGGGCCCTCTGAGGACTATGGTGAAAAAGGAGATAACTTCAGATAAAAACTGGAGAGAAGCTTTTCGTGAAACGGTTTTGTTGTGTGTATTCATCTCACAGAGTTTAACCTCTTTGTTGATTAAACAGTTTGGAATTACTGCTTTTGTGCTATCTGAGAGGAGATATTTAGGAAAATATTGAAGTTTATGGTGAAAAAGGAAATGTATTCAGATTTAAACTAGAAATGAAGCTGTCTGAGAAACTGCTTTCTGATGCACGAACTCATCTCAAAGAGTCACACCTATCTTTTCAAGGAGCAGTTTATTATCACTGTTTTTGTGGAATATGCAGAGGGATATTTGGGAGTGCATAGAGGCCTAAGGTGAAAAAAGAAAAATCTTCAGGTAAAAACTGGATAGAAGTTTTCAGAGAAACTCTTTGTGATGTGTGCATTCATCTCATAGAGCCAAATGTTTCTGTTGAGGGAGCACTTTGGTATCACTTTTTTTGTGGTGTTTGAGAAGGGATACTTCAAAGCGCATTGAAGCCTATGGTGGAAAAGTAAATGTCCTCAGATAAAAGCTAGAAAAAGCTTTGGGGAAACTGCTTTGTGATGTGTCAATTTATCTCACTGAGTTACATCATTCTTTTCATGGAGCACTCTGTTAGCACTGTTTTACTGGCATCTGCAGACGGATAATTTGCAGCACATAGAGGCCTAAGGTAAAAAAAGAAATTTCTTAAGGTAACAACTGGAGAGAAACTTTCAGAGAAACTCCTTTGTGATGTGTGCATTCACCTCATAGAGCTGAAAGTTTCTGTTGGGGGAGCACTTGACATCACTGTTTTTTGGTGTCTGAGAATGGATATTTGGGAGTGCAATGAAGCCTATGGTGGAAAATGAAATATCCTCATATAAAAACTAGAAAGAAGCTTTCTGAGAAAGTTCTTTGTGATGTGTGAATTCATCTCACAGAGTTACACCTTTCTTTTCATGGAGCAGTTTGCTAACGCTCTTTTCGTGGATTCTTCAAAGGGGTATTTGGGAGCACATTGAGGATTATAGTGAAAAATGTAATATCCTCAAATAAAAACGAGAAAGAAGGTTTCTGAGAAACTGTTTTATGATGTGTTAACTCATCACACAGAGATACACGATTCCTTTCATGGACTTGTTTGATAGCATTGTTTTTGGGGAATCTGAGAAGAGATATTTTGGATCACATTGAAGCATATGGTGACAAAGGAAATACCCTCAGATAAAAACTAGAAAGAAGCTTTTTGAGAAGTTCTTTGTGATGTGTGAATTCATCTAACAGAGTTCCATCTTTCTTTTCATGGAGCAGTTTGATAACACTGTTTTCATGGAATCTGCAATAGGATATTTTAGAGTGTATTGAAGCCTTCAGAGACAAATGATATATCCTAAGATAAAAGCAAAAAGAAATTTTCTGAGAAACTGCATTCTGATATGTGAATTCATCTCAAAGACTTACACTGTTCTCTTCATTGAGCAGTTTGCTAACACTGTTTTCTTGAAATCTGCAATGGGATATTTCAGAACGCACTGAAGCTTATGGTGACAAAGGAAATATCCTCAGAAAAAAACTAGAAAGAAGCTTTCTGAGAAACTGCTTTGCAATTTGGGAATTCATCTGATGGAGTTACATCTTTGTTTTCTTGGAGCACTTTACCAACATTGATTTCATGGAATCTGCATAGGGGTATTTGTTAGCAACTTGAGGCCTACAACGAAATAGGAAATATCCTCAAATAAAAACTAGAAAGAAGCTTTCTGAGAAACTGCTTTGTGATGTATGAATTCAACTCACAGAGTTACATGATTCCTTTCATGGATCAGTTTGGTAGCACTCTTTTTGGGGAATCTGAGAAGGGATACTTTGGACAGCATTGAAGCCTATGGTGACAAAGGAAATATAATCAGATAAAAACTAGAAAGAAACTTGCTGAGAAACTGCTTTCTGATGTGTGAATTTGTCTCACAGAGTTACACTGTTCTTTCCATTGAGCAATTTGCTATCACTGTTTTTGTGGAATCTGCAAAGGTATATTTGGGAGCGCTTTGAAGCTTACAGTGACAAAGGAAATACCCTCATGTATGAACTAGAAAGAAGCTTTCTGAAAAACCGTTTTGTGATCTGTGAATTCATCTCACAGGGTTGCACCTTTATTTTCATGGAGCAGTTTGCTAACACTGTTTTCATGGAATCTTTAAAGGGATATCTGGGAGCTCATTGAGGCTTAGAGTGGAAAACATATATACTCAGATAAAAACTAGAAGGAAACTTTCTGAGAAACTACTTTGTAATGTGTTAATTCGTCTCACAGAGCTACATGATTCTTTTCATGGAGCAGTTTGGTAACATTGTTTTTGGCGAATCTGAGAAGGGATACTTTGGATTGCATTCAAGATTATGGTGACAAAGGAATATCCTCAGAAAAAAAGTAGAAAGAGGCTTTCTGAAAAAGGACATTGTGATGTGTGAATTCGTCTCACAGCGATACTCCTTTCTTTACATGGAGCAGTTTGCTAAAATTGTTTCTGTTGAATCTGCAATGGGATATTTGGGACTGCTTTGAGGCCTATAGTGAAAAAGGAAATACTCTCAGATAAAAACTAGAAAGAAGCTTTCTGAGAAACTGTTTTGTGATGTATGAATTCATCACAGAGAATTACACAGTTCTTTTCATTGAGCAGTTTGATAACACTGTTATCATTTAATCTGCAATAGGATATTTTCTAGTGTTTTGAGGCCTATGGTGGAAAAGAAAATATCCTGAGAAAAAAACGAGAAACAAACTTTCTGAGAAACTCCTTTTTGATGTGTGAATTCATCTTACAGGTTTACACTGTTCTTTTCATTGAGCAGTTCACTAACACTGTTTTTCTGGAGACTTCAATGGGATATTTTGGAGTGCATTGAAGCTTACGGTGACAAAGCAATTATCCTCATATAAAAACAAGAAAGAAGTTTTCTGAGAAATCGCTTTGTGATGTGTTAATTGATCACACAGAGTTACACGATTCTTATCATGTATCTGTTTGGTAGCACTGTTTTTGGGTTATCTGCAATAGGATATTTGGGAGTGCATTGAACCCGATGGTGACAAAGGAAATATCCTCAGACGAAAATCTTAAAGATATTTCTGAGAAACTGTTTTGTGATGTGTGAACTAGTCACAGAGATTTACACCTTTCAATTCATGTTTGCTAACATGTTTTCCCCTGAATCTTCAAAGGGATATTTCGGCATGCATTCAGGCCTGTAGTGAAAAAGAAAATATCCTCAAATAAAAACTGAAAAGAAGCTCTCTGAGAAACTGCTTTGTGATGTGTGAATTCATCTCACAGAGTTACACTGTTCTTCTCATTGAGCAGTTTGCTAACACTGTTTTGTTGGAGTCTGCACTGGGATATTTGGGAGCACATGGAAGCTTATGATGACAAAGGAAATATCCTCAGACAAAAACTAGTAAGAAGCTTTCTGAGAAACTGCTTTGTGATGTGTGAATTCGTGTCATGGAATTACACGTTTCTTTTCATGTGGCAGTTTGGTAGCACTGTTTTTGGGGAATCTGAGAAGGGATATTTTGGATTGCATTGAAGCTTATGGTGACAAAGGAAAAACTCAGACAAAAACTAGACAGAAGCTTTCTGAGAAACTGCTTTGTGATGTGTGGTTTCATCTCACAGATTTACACCTTTCTTTTCATGGAACAGGTTGCTAACACTGTTTTCCTTGAATCTGAAAAAGGATATTCCAGAACACCTTGAGGACTGTAGTGAAAAAGGAAATATTCTCAGATAAATACTAGAAAGAAGCTTTCTGAGAAACAGCTTTGTGATGTGTGAACTCATCTTACAGTGCTAAACCGTTCTTTTCATTGAGCAGTTTGATAACACTCTTTTCGAGGAATCTGCATCAGGATATTTGGAGTGCATTGAAGCCTATAGTGACGAAAGAAATATTCTCAGATAAAAACCAAAAAGAAGCTTTCTGTGAAACTTTTGTGTGATATGTGAATTCATCTCATGGGTTTGCACCTTTCTTTTCATGGAGCAGTTTCCTAACAGTATATTTCTGGAATCTACAAAGGGATATTCGTGAGCACATTGAAGCAAAAGGTCAAAAAGTAATTATCCCCAGACAAAACTAGAAAGAAGCTTAGTGAGAAACTGCTTTGTGATGTGTGAATTCATCTCAGAGAGTTACACCATTCTGTTCATGGAGCAGTTTGGTAGTCCTGTTTTGGGTGAATCTGAGAAGGGATATTTTGGATTGCATTGAAGCCTATGGTCACAAAGGAAATATCCCCAGATAAAAGCTAAAAAGAAGCTTTCTGAGAAACTTCTTTGTGATGTTTGAATATATCTCAAGTAGTTACACGATTCTTTTCTTGGCACAGTTTGCTAACACTGTTTTTGTGAAATTTGCAATAGGATATTTGGGTGCGCTTTGAAGCCTATAGTGACGATGGAAATATCCTCAGACAAAAACCAAAAAGAAGCTTTCTGAGAAACTGTTTTGTGACGTGTGAATTCATCTCACAGATTTACACCTTTTTTTAATGGAGTAGTTTGCTAACACTGTTTTCGTGAAATCTGCAAAGGGATACTTGGGAGAGCTTTGAGGCCTCTGGTGATGAAGGAAATATCCTCAGATAAATACTAGAAAGAATCTTTTTTAGATACTGCTTTGTGAAGTGTGAAATGATCTCACAGAGTTACACTGTTCTTTTCATAGAGCAGTTTGACAACACTGTCTTCTTCCAATCCTCAGTGGGATACTTCGTAGTGCATTGAAGCTTATGGTGACAAAGGAAATATCCTCATATAAAAACCAGAAAGAAGCTGTCTTAGAAATCGCTTTGTCTGCACAGCAAAAGAAACTACCATCAGAGTGAACAGGCAGCCTACAGAATGGGAGAAAATTTTTGCAATCTACTCATCTGACAAAGGGCTAATAGCCAGAACCTACAAAGAACTCAAACAAATATACAAGAAAAAAAACAAACAACCCCATCAAAAAGTGGACAAAGGATATGAACAGACATTTCTCAAAAGAAGACATTCATACAGCCAACAGACACATGAAAAAATGCTCATCATCACTCGCCATCAGAGAAATGCAAATCAAAACCACAATGAGATACCATCTCACACCAGTTAGAATGGCAATCATTAAAAAATCAGGAAACAACAGGTGTTGGAGAGGATGTGGACAAATAGGAACACTTTTACACTGTTGGTGGGATTGTAAACTAGTTCAACCATTATGGAAAACGGTATGGCAATTCCTCAAGGATTTAGAACCAGATGTACCATATGACCCAGCCATCCCAATACTGGGTATATACACAAAGGATTATAAATTATGCTACTAGAAAGACACATGCACACGTATGTTTATTGCGGCACTATTCACAATAGCAAAGACTTGGAATCAACCCAAATGTCCATCAGTGACAGACTGGATTAAGAAAATGTGGCACATATACACCATGGAATACTATGCAGCCATAAAAAAGGATGAGTTTGCGTCCTTTGTAGGGACATGGATGCAGCTGGAAACCATCATTCTTAGCAAACTATCACAAGAAGAGAAAACCAAACACCGCATGTTCTCACTCATAGGTGGGAACTGAACAATGAGCTCACTTGGACTCGGGAAGGGGAACATCACACACTGGGGCCTATCATGGGGAGAGGGAAAGGGGGAGGGATTGCATTGGGGAGTTATACATGATATAAATGATGAATTGATGGGTGCTGACGAGTTGATGGGTGCAGCACACCAACATGGAACAAGTATACATATGTAACAAACCTGCACATTATGCACATATGCCCTAGAACTTAAAGTATAATAAAATAATAATAATAATAATGATAATAATAATAATAATAATAATAATAAAAGAAATCGCTTTGTGATGTGTTAATTCCACTCACAGAGTTACACGATAATTTTCATGGATCAGTTTGGTAGCACTGTTATTGTGGAATCTGCAATAAGATATTTGAGAGTGCATTGAAACCTATGGTGACAAAGGAAATGTCCTCAGATAAAAACTAGAAAGAAGCTTTCTGAGAAACTTCTCTGTGGTGTGTGAATTCATCTCACAGAGTTACACCTTTCTTTTCATTCAGGAGTTCGCTAACACTGCTTTCGTGGAATCTGCCAAGGGATATTTCGGAGTGCAATGAATCCTACAGTGAAAAAGGAAATATCCTCAGATATTAACGACAATGAAGCTTTCTGAGAAACTACTTTGTGATGTGTGAATTCATCTCACAGTGTTACAATGTTCTTTTCATTGAGCTGTATGCTAACACTGTTTTCTTGGATTCTGCAATGGGATGTTTCAGAGCGCATTGAAGCTCAGGGTGACAAATGAAATATCCTCCAACAAAAACTAGGAAGAAGCCCTCTGGGAAACTGCTTTGTTATTTGTGAATTCA
This sequence comes from Piliocolobus tephrosceles, assembly GCF_002776525.5. NCBI lineage: Eukaryota > Metazoa > Chordata > Mammalia > Primates > Cercopithecidae > Piliocolobus > Piliocolobus tephrosceles. The sequence goes on along the minus strand of NW_022301752.1, from coordinate 7,140 downwards.
TCTCACTGACTTACACAATTCTTTCCCTGGAGCCGTTTGTTAGCACTGTTTGGGGAATCAGAGAAGGGATATTTTGGATCACGTTGAAGCCTATGGTGACAAAGGAAATATCCTCAGATTAAAAACTAGATGGAAGCTTTCTGAGAAAGTTCTTTGTGATGTGTGAGTTCATCTCACAGAGTTACAGCTTTCCTTTCATGGATCAGTTTGCTAGCACTGTTTTCATGGAATGTGCAAAGGGATATTTGGGAGTGCATTGAAACTGATGGTGGAAAAGGAAATATCCTGAGATAAAAACTAGAAAGAAGCTTTCTGAAAAATTTATTTCTAATGGGTGAATTCATCACACAGAGTTACACCTTTATTTTCTTTGAGCATCTTTGTAGCACTGTTTTTATGGAATCTGCAAAGTTATATTTGGGAGCTCCTAGAGGCTTAGGGTTAAAAAGTAGATACCTTCAGGTAAAAACTGGTGAGAGACTTTTTGAAAAACGGTTTTCTGATGTGTGTATTCATCTCATAGAGTTTAAACTTTTGTTTGATGGATCAATTCAGCATCACTCTTTTTGTGGTGCCTTAGAGGAGTTATTTGGGAGTGCATTGAAGCCTCTAGTGACAAAGGAAATATCCTCAGATAACAACCAAGGAGCAACTTTCTGTGAAACTGCTTTGTGATGTGTGAATTTATCTCACAGAATTTTACCATTCTTTTCATTGAGAAGTTTGCTAACAATTTTTAAGTTTTATCTGCAATGGAATATTTGGGAACACATTGAGGAATATGGTGAAAAAGGAAATATCCTCAGATAAAGATTAAAAAGATGTTTTCTGAGAAACATCTTTGTGATTTGTGAATTCATCTCTCAGAGTTACATGATTCTTTTCATGCAGAAGTTTGGTAACAGTGTTATTGGGGAACCTGATAAGGGATAATTTGGATCACATTGAAGACTATGGTGACAACGGAAGTATCCTCATATAAAATCTTGAAAGAATCATTCCAACAAACTTCTTTGTGATTTGTGAATTCACCTCACAGGGTTACACCGTTCTTTTCATTGAGAACTTTGCTAACAATTTTTTTGTGAAATGTGTTATGGGATTTTCCAGAGTGCATTGAAAAATATGATGAAAAAGGAAATATCCTCAGATAAAAACTAGAAAGAAGCACTCTGAGAAACAGCTCTGATGTGTGAAGTCATCTCACAGAGTTTCACCATTCTGTTAATGGAGCAATTTGCTAACACTGTTTTCATGGAATCGGCAAAGGGGTATTTGGGAATGCATGGTGGTCCGTAGTGAAAAAAGAAATATCCTCAGCTAAAAGCTAGAATGAAGCTCTCTGAGAAACTGCTTTGTAATGTGTTAATTCATCTTACAGAGTTACATGATACTCTTCATGGAGCAGTTTGGGTGCACTGTTTTTGAGGAATCAGAGAAGAAATATTTTGGATCGCATTGAAGTCTATGGTGACAAAGGTAACATCCTCCTATAAAAACGAGAAATAAGTTTTCTGATAAACCGCTTTGAGATGTGTTAATTTTTCTCACAGCGTGACACGATTCTTTTCATGGATCAGTCGGTTAGCACTGTTTTTGGGGAATCTGAATGAGGATATTTTGGATTGCACAGAATCCTATGGTGACAAAGGAAATATACTCAGATAAAAAAAAGATTGAAGATATCTGAGAAACTTCCTTGTGATGTGTGAATTCATCTTACAGAGTTACAAATTTCTTTTCATGGGGGATTTTGTTAACACTGTTATCATGGAATCTGCAAAGGGATATTTGGGAGCACATTGACGTCTATAGTGAAAAAAGAAATATCCTCAGATAAAATAGAAAGAAGCTTTCTGAGAAAATGCTTTGAGATGTGTGAATTTATCTCACAGAGTTACATCTTTCTTTTAATGAAGTAGATTGCTAACGCTGTTTTCTTGGAATCTACAAAGGGATATTTGGGAGTGCATAAAGGCCTAAAATGAAGATGGAAATATCTGCAGATAAAAACTAGAAAGAAGCTTACTCAGAAACTGCTTTGTGGTGTATGAATTCATTCCACAGAGTTACACCATTCTTTTCATGGAGAAGCTTTCTAACACTGCTTTCATGGGATCTGCAATAGGATATTTAGGAGGGCATTGAAGCTATGGTGACAGAGAGAATATTCTCAGGTAAAAACCAAATAGAAGCTTTCTTAGAAACTGCTTTGTGAGGTGTGAATTCATCTCACAGGGTTACACTGTTCTTTTAATTGAGTAGTTTGCTAACACTGTTTTCTTGTAATCTGCAATGGGGTATTTCAGAGCTCATTTAAGTTTATGTAAAAAAGGGAATATTGTAAGTGAAAAACTAGAAAGAAACTTTCTGAGAAACTGTTTGTGATTTCTGAATTCATCCCACCGAGTTACATGATTCCTTTCATTGAGCAGTTTAGTAGCACTGTTTTTGGGGAATCGAGAAGGGATATTATGTTTTGCATTGAAGCCTATGGTGACAAAGGAAATATCCTCACCTAAAAACTAGAAATAAGCTTTCTGAGAAACTTATTTGTCATATGTGAATTCATCTCACAGAGTTAAACCTTTCTTTTCACTGAGCAGTTTGCTAACACTATTTTTGTGGAATCTGTAAAGGGATATTTGGGAGCGCATTGAGACGTATGATAAAAAAGGAAATATCCTCAGATAAAAACTAGACAGATGCCTTCTGAGGAACTGCTTTCTAATTTTACACATTGTTTTCATTGAGCAGATTGATAACACTCTACTAGTGGAATCTGCAATAGCATATTTGGGAGTGCATTGAAAACTATGGTGACAAAGGAAATATTTTCAGATAAAAAACAAAAGAAGCTTTCTGAGTAACTGCTTTGTGATGTGTGAATTCATCTGACGGAGTTACACTGTTCTTTTCATTGAACAGTTTGCTAACACTGTTTTCTTGGAACCTGAAATGCGATATTTTGGAGCGCATTGAAGTTTATGGTGACAAAGGAAGTATCCTGAGATAATAACTAGAAAGAAGCTTTCTGAGAAACTGCTTTGTGATGTGTGAATTCATCTCAGAAAATTACATGGTTCTTTTCATTGAGCTGTTTGATAACACTGTTTTTATTTAATCTACAGTAGGATATTTGGGAGCGTATTGAGGCCTATGATGAAAAAGGAAATATCCTGCGTTAAAAACTAGTAACAAGCTTTCTGAGAAACTCCTTTTTAATGCGTGAATTCATCTTACAGTTTTACACTGTTCTTTTCATTGAGTAGTTTGCTAACACTGCTTTCCTGGAGTCATCAATGGGACATTTTGGAGCTCATTGAAGCTTATGGTGACAAAGGAAATATCCTCATATAAACACTAGAAAGAAATTTTCCAATAAACCACTTTATGGTGTGTTAATTCATCTCACAGAGTCACACGATTCTTTTCATGGATCAGTTTGGTGGCACTATTTTTGGGAAATCTGAGAAAGGATATTTTGGATTTCATTGAAGCCTGTGGTGACAAAGGAGATATCCTCAGGTAAAAACTAGAAAGAAGCTTTCTGAGAAATTTCTTTGTGATGTATGTTTTCAAGTCACAGATTTACAAGTTTCTATTCATGGAGTCATTCACTAATACTGTTTTCTTTGAATCTGCGAAGGGATACTTGGGAGTGCATTGAGGCCTATAGTGTAAAAGGAAATATCCTCAGATAAAAAATAGAAAGAAGATTTCTGTGAAACTGCTTTGTGATGTGTGAATTCATCCTACAGAGTTACACGTGTTTATTCATAGAGCAGTTTGCTAACGCTATTTTCATGCAATCTGCAAAGGGATATTTGGGAGCGCATTAAGGCCTAAGGTGAAAAATTGAATATCCTCACACAAAAACCAAAAAGAAGCTTCCTGAGAAGCTTCTTTGTGATGTGTGAATTCATCTCACAGATTTACACGTTTCTTTTACTGGAGCAGTTTGCTAACACTATTTTCTGCAAACTGCAAAGGCATATTCACGAGCACATTGAGGCCTATAGTTATAAAGGAAATATCCTCATATAGAAACTAGAAAGAAGCTTTCTGAGAAACTGCTTTGTGATTTGTGAATTCATCTCACAGAGTTACACGATTCTTTTCATGGAAAGTTTCATAGCACTGTTTCTGGGGAAACTGAGAAGGGATATTTTTGATCACATTGAAGCCTATGGTGACAATGGTTACAATGGAAATATCCTCAGAAAAAAACTAGAAGGAAGCTTTCTGAGAAAGTTCTTTGTGATGTGGGAATTCACCTCCGAGAGCTACACCATTCTTTTCATGGAGCAGTTTGCTAACACTGTTTTTGTGGAATCTGCAATGGGATATTTGGGATCGCATTGAAACCTTAGGTGTAAAAGGAAATATACTCAGATAAAAATTAGAAAGAAGTTTTTTGAGAAACCGCTTTGTGATGTATGAATTCATCTTACAGTTACACTGTAGTTTTCATTGAAAAGTTTGACAACACTTTTTTTTTGTAATCTGCAATAGGATATTTGGGAGTCCATTGAAGCCCCTGGACACAAAGGAAATGTCCTCAGACACAGACCAAAAAAAAAATTATTCCGTGAAACTTCTTTGTGATGTGTGAACTCATCTCTCAACGTTACACCATTCTTTTCAATGAGAAGTTTGCTAACACTTTTTTCCTGGAATCTGCAATGCGATATTTGAGAGTGCATAGAGAAAAAGGACATATCCTCAGGTAAAAACCAGTAAGAAGATTTCTGAGAAACAGAAATGTGAGGTGTAAAATCACTTCACAGAGTTACATGACTCTTTTCATGGATCAGTATGGTAGCACTGTTTCTGGGGAATCTTCAGTAGGATATTTTGGAGTGCACTAAAGCCTATGTTGACAAGGGAAATATCCTCAAACAAAAACCCAAAAGAAGCTTTCTGAGAAACTGCTTTGTGATTTGTGAATTCATCTCACAAATATACACCTTCCTTTTCATGGATCAGCTAGCTAATACCATTTTCGTGGAATCTGCAAAGGGCTATTCATGAGTGCATTGAGGCCTATGGTGAAAATGGAAATATCCTGAGAAAAAAACTAGAAATAAACTTTCTGAGAAACTGCCTTGTGATTTGTGAATTCATCTCACAGAGTTACACATTTCTGTTCATGGAGCATTTTGGCAACACTGTTTTCAGGGAATCTGAGAAGGGATATTTTGGAGCACATTGAAGAATATTTTCACAAAGGAAATATCCTCAGATAAAATTTAGAAAGAAGCTTTCTGAGAAAGTTTGTGATGTGTGAATTCATCTCACAGAATTACACCTTTTTTTTCATGGAACAGTTTGCTAACAATGTTTTTGTGGAATCTACAAAGGGTCCTTTAGGAGAGCATTGAGGCCTATGGTGAAAAAGTATATATCCACAGAAAAAATCTAGAAAGAAGCTTTCCGAGAAAGTTCGTTTTAATGTGTGAATTCATTTCACAGATTTACACCTTACTTTTCATGGAGGAGTTTGCTAACACCGTTTTGGTGGAACCTGCAATGGGATATTTGGTAGCTCAATGAAGCCTATTGTGACAAAGGAAATATCCTCAAGTAAAAACCAAACAGAAGCTTTCTGAGAAAGTGCTTTGTGATGTGTGAATTCATCTCACAGAGTACCCCTGTTCTTTTCATTGAGCAGTGTACTAACACTGTTTACTTGACATCTGCAATGGGATATTTCGGAGTGCATTGAAGCTTATGGTGACAAAGGAAATATCCTCAGACAAAAACTAGAAAAAAGCTTTCTGAGAAACTACTTTTTGATTTGTGAATTCATCTCACAGAGTTACATGACACTTTTCTTGGATCAGTTTGGTAGCACTGTTTTGGGGAATCTGAGAAGGGATCATTTGAATTGCATTGAATCCTATGGTTGCAGAGAAAACATCCTCAGATAAAAACTAGAAAGAATCCTGAGAAACCTCTTTGTGATGTGTGAATTCATCTCTCAGATAAAATCGAAAAAGAAGCCTTCCGTGGAACTGCTTTATGATGTGTGAATTCATCTAACATACTTACACTGTTTTTTCGAATTGAGAAGTTTGCTCACACTGTTTTTTTTGAAACTGCAATGGGATATATCGGAGCGCATTGAATCTTTCTGTTTCTTTTTTTTTTATTTTTTATTATACTTTAAGTTCTAGGGTACATGTGCATAACGTGCAGGTTACATATGTATACATGTGCCATGTTGGTGTGCTGCACCCATCAACTCCTCAGCACCCATCAATTCATCATTTATATCAGGTATAACTCCCCAATGCAATCCCTCCCCCCTCCCCCCTCCCCATGATAGGCCCCAGTGTGTGATGTTCCCCTTCCCGAGTCCAAAGGAGCTCATTGTTCAGTTCCCACCTATGAGTGAGAACATGCGGTGTTTGGTTTTCTCTTCTTGTGATAGTTTGCTTAGAATGATGGTTTCCAGCTGCATCCATGTCCTTACAAAGGACGCAAACTCATCATTTTTTATGGCTGCCTAGTATTCCATGGTGTATATGTGCCACATTTT
>NW_022301752.1:0-496 GCF_002776525.5 Piliocolobus tephrosceles | reverse complement strand
ACATCTAGTTCTAGATCCTTGAGGAATTGCCATACTGTTTTCCATAATGGTTGAACTAGTTTACAATCCCACCAACAGTGTAAAAGTGTTCCTATTTGTCCACATCCTCTCCAACACCTGTTGTTTCCTGATTTTTTAATGATTGCCATTCTAACTGGTGTGAGATGGTATCTCATTGCGGTTTTGATTTGCATTTCTCTGATGGCGAGTGATGATGAGCATTTTTTCATGTGTCTGTTGGCTGTATGAATGTCTTCTTTTGAGAAATGTCTGTTCATATCATTTCCCCACTTTTTGATGGGGTTGTTGGTTTTTTTCTTGTATACTTGTTTGAGATTTGTAGATTCTGGAAATTAGCCCTTTGTCAGATGAGTAGATTTCAAAAATGTTCTCCCATTTTGTAGGTTGCCTGTTCACTCTGATGGTAGTTTCTTTTGCTGTGCAGAAGCTCTTTAGTTTAATGAGATCCCATTTGTCAATTTTGGCTTTTGCTGCC
>NW_022301750.1:0-7438 GCF_002776525.5 Piliocolobus tephrosceles | reverse complement strand
GAAACTAAGCAATACAGAGCCATACCTCCTTAACTTGGCCCATATACCCAGAAGGCAACATTCCCCTGCTTTAACCACTCCAGGGCCAGGTATCAGGCAACTAAGGACCACTCCTATAGTTTAGAGCCAGCCAAAATTATCCAAAATAGTTGATCTTAAATAGTTCACCTGCCCCTGCCTTTCCCAAAAAAACTCCAAAAAAGTCTGCAAAATATCCCTACCTCCCAACTTTCTGCTCCTGCCTCTGCCTCTTGTCCACCCTAGCGTCTCTCCCATGTGGCCCCAAGCGACATGCCATACCTTCAATCTCTAGAGCCTGTTAATATGATAAGTTTGCTTTCCTGAGCCTCTCCTGTCTCCTCTAGTGGCCCCACCTGACTGACCATCACATAAAAGAATATGAAACACTCCTAAACTGCCCATGGCATTGAATGCATGTCTCTATCTGTGTCTACCACAGGCTCCAACCAGACACAATTTTCTTGAAACACTTGAAAGATTTGAAGGCAAAGCATTTTTTTTTTTTTTTGTAGCTCTATTGAGCATGAGTTCCATCCCTGGCTCTTTCATCTGCTTAATGATAGGCTTTGAGCAAAGACATTGAACTTCTCTAGATGTCCTGATCCTCGTGTATAAAACAGGACTCACACCTGCCCTGCCTACCTTTTAGACTTGTGAGCATTAAATGTGGCAGAGAAAACACACTGGGTGAAATGATGTGCTAAACACATATAAAATATTACAAAGTATCTTTATTGTTGTGAGAGAAAAATGTTGCCTCAATTTCTGAGAAATAAGTCAGTTGTTTGGTGCCTTTGATTATATGCTACAGAAATTTGGAAAAAGCAGGACTCTGCTTCTGCCAATGTTCTTGTCTTTGACCTCTGCTCAGCGTCTCAGTGTTAATTGGTTCTGTGTGGAAGAGGCAGGGGAAACTTTGTTACCTAGTTTGTCTAATTAATAGCCACAGATCAGTTTGCTTGTCATTTTTTCTCTCATAGATTACTTGTTGTTTTTGACTAATGGGTCATATCTGAAGATGGCCACATATCACAAATTTATCCTACCACTGGTAAAAATATGACCTTTTGAACTATTTAACATAGCATAGCAGTCTGTATTTTGGAAGAAGCCTTATGTATTTAACCTCCTTCTCTCATATCATTTTGCATTAATGTAACCTGCCTGCAGAGGCCCTTATTAATGGGCAATAAGCTTTGACATGTGTTCAGATCAGTTTGGCTCAGAAAGTTTATTTTAAATTTACTATACATTTTCATTGTCTTGTCTTCCAAAATTTCAGTGATGGGAATTATAATAGTTAACACCAGGCCTTTGATCTCATCTGTGCAATGATGGGCGCTTGAGAAAGTTGGTTCTGGGGAATGTCACACAGGTTTCAGAAAAGCGTTTGGCCTATGTCTCTGTAGCTTCTCAGTGCTGTCTCTGTCACATTCCGTGCTGTGTTCAACCTTCCTCCCAACTCCGGCAGCTTTCCAAAGCAGCCTCCTGATTCATCCTCATCAAGCAGCAGAGAAGTCCAGGTGCAACTCTGCTCAGCCTTCTTTGGGGAGGCAAAGCAAAGGGTTCTCCCTCCAAGGCACAGGACATCCCTTTATACAGGGATTTTTTTATCAAGATTAAATTTATTCAAGTACAAGATACTTTGTAAAAATCCAGTCCTCAATAATATCTACATCACTCTGAAATGGAATATAGAATACCAAAATGATTTTTTTTTCAAAGAAGTGATAAGCCTGTCTTGGAATGTATATATAAAAGAAATTTTTAAATAATTAGCAATATTATTTTATTCTGTCTATATGAATACAACTGCTGCTATTATTATGTGTACTACTGACTGTAATAGTGAGTGTGCCTGGAAGTAAACTAAGCTGTTTGCATGCATTATCTCATTCCATCCCCCTGATGACCATATGTGGTAAGCAACGTTTCTTACCCCCAACTTATGGTTAGGAAAACTGAAGCTTGGAGATATTAATAGTTAAATTTTCACTAAGTGCTTACTTGGTGTGAGCCATTATACTAGTCACTTTAAGTGTATGAAGTCAATTAATCTTAATTAACTAAATTAAATGTAAAAAACCCTGTGAGTCAGTCACTAAGGCTATCCCATTTCACAAATAAATAAGTTAAAATGAAGGCATAAGGTCTGTCTTAGTATGCTTTGTGTTGCTGTAAAGGAATACCCGAGACTGGGTAATTCATAAATTCATAAACTGTGAGCTTATTTGGCTCACAGTTCTGCAGAACGTACAAGAAGCACCAACATCTGCTTCTGATGACGGTCTCAAGGAGCTTCCACTCATGGTTGAAGACAAAGGGGATCCAGTGTGTGGAGACAGAGAGCCCATGGCAAGAAAGGAAGCAAGAGAGAGGGGTGTCAGGCTGTAGTTTACAGTCAGCTGTTGTGGAAATGAAGAGAGCAAGAACTCATTCATTACAGCAAGGATGGTACCAAGCCCGCCAGGAGGGATTTGTCCCTATGACCAAAACACCTCAGATTAGACCTCACCGCCAGCTTTGGGATAAAATTTCAACTTGAGATTTGGGAGGACAAACTTCAAAACTATAGCACAGTCTTAAGAAACTTACCTCAGGATTCTAGATTTAGGAAGCAATGTCAAAAGAAGACCTAGCATGTGTGTTTCTAAAGGTTGAGTGCAAACTCTTTCTTCTATTGATAAGGAAATAGAAGTTAGAAGCATAGGGAATGGAACTGGGGGCTGGGTTTTCTGCAATACTTTCTTCCTTTATCTTAAGGTCCACCTCCACCTGAAAAGCTGTATTTATTTCATTTGAGATACTGCATAGGTAATGAAGCAAGGTCTCTTGTGCTGAGAGGCAAATACTGTAATCCTCTGCATGACTTGATTCTTTATTTCAGTAATATGAAAATTGTCAAATTATGGATGAATTATGGATGCTACAGATACCTGTAATTTGCTGCTGCAGTTTTGTAAACACATGCAGCTGCCTTTAATTTTGTTTTACCAGTCATGTAATTCGTTAACACACACCTGCAGTTTCCTAAGATACAAAGATGAATGAAACTGGTTTGCATTTCCCACTCTTTGTGTTTCCTACACCTCTCTGTTTAATCACCACACTGAGAGGTTGAGTAATTGGTTAAAAATAAATGCATCTCAAGGAGGAGCCTGGTGATTATCCTTGAAGAACATACTCAAATTCCCACCTCAGCCATTGACTTAAATCATTGTTTTATCAGCCAAAGCCCAGGGCAGTTTGGAAAATAAGAAATTTGTAGAATTGATTTTTTTTTCTTGCAACTGTTATGGCAACAAAGGAAAATCATTAAAAAATGGATTTTGGACGTAGCTGTTGGAGACTCCTTAACAGGAGAGCCATGACTGGTGCTGGTGGGTTCTTGCTGCTTCACCAAGAGGAATATTAACCAAGGCCTCATCTGAGACACGAGGTGTTATAAGACAGTCCTGGCAGGAAGTACTTGTTTTAACCTTTCATTTACTTCTTTCTTTCTTTCCCACCTATCGAAATTGATGAGTTAGGTTATTTCTGATTGCTTCCCCTCCTCACTGTCATGTCTGTAAAAATATTAAAAAATGTTTCTTTTCAGAAAAAAAAATCCTCATTTTTGCCAGCTTTTAAGAAACAAGATCTTCAGTAAAACCATAATAGGAAATAATAATAATGACTACTTTTGTTGAGCATTAGCCGTATGTCTAGCACTTTATTAAGAGTATTGCATAGTCATTTTGTTGAGTCCTCAACACAACCTAATAACATTGGCTTTATTTTCCTCAATTTATACGCTAGAAACCAAAATCTAAAGAAACTAAGTGACTTGCTGACATGGGGCCTCGATTTGTTAAACTGAGGACGGCCATCCTTCAAAAGTTGTATTTCATATAACAATGCCACATAGATTTATACCTCATACAACTATCCTCTTTATTGCCTCTACACCTTTGACCATTAACATTCTCCTTTGTATAGCTGTAACTGTTACACAAGCTGCAACATATTTTGTAATACTATGCCAGTTCCATTGCCTTACTCACCTATGTATTTAGGCTATTGTTATTTAATGTACAAAAATGTTCAGTGTGAAGGCTAAAATTATATTGACAAACTTAATGTCCTAAGTGGCTTTAGGCAAGATTATAAAGTAAGGTAGGCAGCTTTTCTTGGTATTTTCCTGTCCTTTGTATACCAGAACATTTATCAGGCTAAATATCTTAGTTTGCTTTGTGTTGCTATAACAGAATACACCAGACTTAGTCATTCATAAAGAAAAGAAATTTATTGCTCACAGTTCTGGAGGCTGGGAAGTCCAATATCAAGGTTCCAGGCAAGGGAGGACCTTTGTGCTGAGTCATACCATGGTGGAAGTTGGAAGGGCAAGAAAGCATGAGAACTGAGAAAAGGGAACCAAACTCACGATTTTCGTCAGAAACTTACTCCAGCAATAACTAACCCACACCTAAGATAATTAAACCCCTTCTGTGATAATGGCATTGATTCATTTATAAGGATAGATCCCTTATGATGTAATCACCATATTCAACACCGTTGCATTAGGGATTAAGTTTCCATTGCACAAACTTTGGGGAACACAATCAAACTATGGAACTGAGGAATATAGCCTGCCTCCCCTGTTCTACACCAAAACTTATGCATTCTATTCTCATTGCTGCAAAATCTTATATGCTACTGGATTCTAATTAGCAATGATTAGTTTATCTGAGAAGCTTATTCATGTAAATGAATTACCAATAGGCATCAATTAATGGAGTTTTACTGTATAATAGACACTAAATTCTTCATAAACATTATCTTGTAAAGCCCTCTATGGTGACATTATCTTCATTTATAAATTAGGGAGTTGAGGGACACAAAGATTAAGAAATTTGCCCAAAAGAATAATTTGGTAGGCCTAGAAGCAGGATTTGAAATTAATTTCTATATGACTCAGAGCCCTGAGTTCTGATCTTTTTGCCACAGCATTGTTTCTGATAGTGTGTCTACCTACATCAGCATCATCTAGGCTGTTTGTTGAGAATGCTGGTTTGTGGAACACTCAAAAGACGTGCTAAGTCAGATTCTTTGGGTTCAGAGCTCAGGAATCTGCATTTTTTTTTTTTTTTTGCAGTTTTCCCAAACCTCCCAGACATCTATATAATTTTTACTCATGTGAAAAGCTTATAACTTTTTGACAAGTTCCATAAGAAGTAAACACAGTGATAGTGCTGTAAAACCCTGGTGCAAGTCAGTGAGCAAGACAATTTTGACAGTCCAAAGTAAAAGATGTCTGAATATACCACAGAAATCGGACCCTATTGCTGTCAGTTAAATTCAGTCCCATGATATGAAGACTTGATGTTTTTAGAGAAACCCAAATCAAAGTAGCTGAAGCTCAAAAGGTCATTAATTGCTCTTTTAAAATACAGCTCCATCTAGGCACTCAACCATAATCATCACAGTTACTTTTCTCTTCATGTTTTGGCTCACCTCTCCTCTGTGTTGGCTTTATTCTTAAGTAGCACTTCCAAAGTGGTGATGAGGTGGCCACCATCACCTCCAGGCTTATATTCTTCCAGGTTTGAATTCCCAGTGGAAAGAGTTCGTCTTTCAATATAATTACTTGAAAAGTCCTAGGGACTCGGGCCTGGGTAACTCCTCTCCGAACCAAGCAGAAGTCAGCCGGGTGGCATGCCGTAGACAAACTTGAATATTTTCCAAAGTCCTGAAACTAGAGGGAGGAGGAAATGGAGGGTGGGACCAGCTGCTTATAAGCCACATGAACTGAGAGTAAGGGACACTTGGTCCCCAAAGGGAAGTTGGGTCTTAATAGTACAAGAAGATGGAATGGATGTTGGGCAAATAAACCAACGAACGCCCTTCTCACCCATGAATGGACAAAATGAGTTAGTTAGTCTTTATGCTCATAGTAAAGCTATCGTTTTTCCCTAGGTGACTATAGGTAACACAATTTTGTCAACAAATATTTTTAAATGATACCAAATCTAACCTGATCCAGTGCTCGACCAGGTGTGTCTATATATAGATCCAATAGCAAACTATTCACATCAGACTCAATTATTGGAGTTAATAAAATTTATTTCCCAGATGCTTCAAATCACTGAAATGAATACAGTGGTTTATGACATGTCACAGGACACTTTCAAGGACCAGTTAAAAAATGCTGCAGTTCAGAGAGAGCTGGGAGATCATGATTAGAAGCTGAGAAGGTGGTATGTGAGAGAGTGGAAAGAATAGGAATTTTGTTGGGAAAGCTGAAAGATGTGAATAGAAATGAGGATGCTTCTGAGCTGTCATTTACAAAGCTCTCCTGTGGTTTTGAAGGTCTTTGGAATTGAGCTCTCAAAGACTCGTTTACTTTATTTGTTCATGTTTTACTTATTGTAAACCATCAGGAATTAGCATCACTTGTATTTGCAGAGAGAACTTCATGAGTTGGTTAAGATTCTTGTTTCTGATGAATCCACGGTGTTCTCATGGCTAAGAAACAGCCACTCCAATCTTGACATTTTCCTTGAGCAAGAGAACCCTGTCATATGACTCCCCTGAATTAGTCATCAGAACAATCCATGGTAGAGAAGTACTTGCCTTTTTTCATTGCTATTTCCTACATGTTGCTTAGATTGCTGCATGAAAAGTTCAATTTTTATGATAAGAAAGCTATGCACAAACTTAAGTATGAGTTTCCTTATATTCTGTTCCCCTTCAATCACTTTAATTCTGTTTTCTAACTCTCATCATTTAGGGTTGATGAAAAATTCTATGTTAGGTCTTTTATTAGTAAGAGTAACTAATGCTAGCCAGCCTAATAAACAGCATCTAATTCTTAGTGGTTTGACAGCAAATTAATTTCTTAGTCTCACCATTGTCTGATTGCTTATTTGGCAGGTGACTTTTCATGTGGTGTTCAGGGATCCTGAATCTGTTCATCTCTTTTTGCCAATATTTTCTTTTTTTTTTTTTTTTAATTTTTTTTAATTTTTTTTTTATTATACTTTAAGTTCTAGGGTACATGTGCATAACGTGCAGGTTTGTTACATATGTATACATGTGCCATGTTGGTGTGCCGCACCCATCAACTCGTCAGCACCCATCAATTCATCATTTATATCAGGTATAACTCCCCAGTGCAATCCCTCCCCCCTCCCCCCTCCCCATGATAGGCCCCAGTGTGTGATGTTCCCCTTCCCGAGTCCAAGTGAGCTCATTGTTCAGTTCCCACCTATGAGTGAGAACATGCGGTGTTTGGTTTTCTCTTCTTGTGATAGTTTGCTAAGAATGATGGTTTCCAGCTGCATCCATGTCCCTACAAAGGACGCAAACTCATCCTTTTTTATGGCTGCATAGTATTCCATGGTGTATATGTGCCACATTTTCTTAATCCAGTCTGTCC
>NW_022301749.1:458-1687 GCF_002776525.5 Piliocolobus tephrosceles | reverse complement strand
CTCCTCAGCAAATGTAAAAGAACAGAAATTATAACAAACTGTCTCTCAGACCACAGTGCAATCAAACTAGAACTCAGGACTAAGAAACTCAATCAAAACCGCTCAACTACATGGAAACTGAACAACCTGCTCCTGAATGACTACTGGGTACATAACGAAATGAAAGCAGAAATAAAGATGTTCTTTGAATCCAATGAGAACAAAGATACAACATACCAGAATCTCTGGGACACATTTAAAGCAGTATGTAGAGGGAAATTTATAGCACTAAGTGCCCACAAGAGAAAGCAGGAAAGATCTAAAATTGACACTCTAACATCACAATTAAAAGAACTAGAGAGGCAAGAGCAAACACATTCAAAAGCTAGCAGAAGGCAAGAAATAACTAAGATCAGAGCAGAACTGAAGGAGATAGAGACACAAAAAACCCTCCAAAAAATCAATGAATCCAGGAGTTGGTTTTTTGAAAAGATCAACAAAATTGACAGACCGCTAGCAAGATTAATAAAGAAGAAAAGAGAGAGGAATCAAATAGATGCAATAAAAAATGATAAAGGGGATATCACCACCGACCCCACAGAAATACAAACTACCATCAGAGAATACTATAAACACCTCTACGCAAATCAACTAGAAAATCTAGAAGAAATGGATAATTTCCTGGACGCGTACACTCTTCCAAGACTAAACCAGGAAGAAGTTGAATCCCTGAATAGACCAATAGCAGCCTCTGAAATTGAGGCAACAATTAATAGCCTGCCCACCAAAAAAAGCCCAGGACCAGATGGATTCACAGCTGAATTCTACCAGAGGTACAAGGAGGAGCTGGTACCATTCCTTCTGAAACTATTCCAATCAATAGAAAAAGAGGGAATCCTCCCTAACTCATTTTATGAGGCCAGCATCATCCTGATACCAAAGCCTGGCAGAGACACAACAAAAAAAGAGAATTTTAGACCAATCTCCCTAATGAACATCGATGCAAAAATCCTCAATAAAATCCTGGCAAACCGGATTCAGCAGCACATCAAAAAGCTTATCCACCATGATCAAGTGGGCTTCATCCCTGGGATGCAAGGCTGGTTCAACATTCGCAAATCAATCAACGTAATCCAGCATATCAACAGAACCAAAGACAAGAACCACATGATTATCTCAATAGATGCAGAAAAGGCTTTTGACAAAATTCAACAGCCCTTCATGCTAAAAACGCTCAACAAATTCGGTAT
>NW_022301749.1:0-358 GCF_002776525.5 Piliocolobus tephrosceles | reverse complement strand
TTCCCTTTGAAAACTGGCACAAGACAGGGATGCCCTCTCTCACCACTCCTATTCAACATAGTGTTGGAAGTTCTGGCTAGGGCAATCAGGCAAGAGAAAGAAATCAAGGGTATTCAGTTAGGAAAAGAGGAAGTCAAATTGTCCCTGTTTGCAGATGACATGATTGTGTATTTAGAAAACCCCATCGTCTCAGCCCAAAATCTTCTTAAGCTGATAAGCAACTTCAGCAAAGTCTCAGGATACAAAATTAATGTGCAAAAATCACAAGCATTCTTATACACCAGTAACAGACAAGCAGAGAGCCAAATCAGGAATGAACTTCCATTCACAATTGCTTCAAAGAGAATAAAATACCTAG
>NW_022301748.1:0-1024 GCF_002776525.5 Piliocolobus tephrosceles | reverse complement strand
GCCTCCGGCTTTGTCCTTTTGACTTAGGATTGTCTTGGCAATGCGGGCTCTTTTTTGGTTCCATATGAACTTTAAAGCAGTTTTTTCCAATTCTGTGAAGAAACTCATTGGTAGCTTGATGGGGATGGCATTGAATCTATAAATAACCTTGGGCAGTATGACCATTTTCACGATATTGATTCTTCCTATCCATGAGCATGGTATGTTCTTCCATTTGTTTGTGTCCTCTTTGATTTCACTGAGCAGTGGTTTGTAGTTCTCCTTGAAGAGGTCCTTTACATCCCTTGTAAGTTGGATTCCTAGGTATTTTATTCTCTTTGAAGCAATTGTGAATGGAAGTTCATTCCTGATTTGGCTCTCTGCTTGTCTGTTACTGGTGTATAAGAATGCTTGTGATTTTTGCACATTAATTTTGTATCCTGAGACTTTGCTGAAGTTGCTTATCAGCTTAAGAAGATTTGGGGCTGATACGATGGGGTTTTCTAAATATACAATCATGTCATCTGCAAACAGGGACAATTTGACTTCTTCTTTTCCTAACTGAATACCCTTGATTTCTTTCTCTTGCCTGATTGCCCTAGCCAGAACTTCCAACACTATGTTGAATGGGAGTGGTGAGAGAGGGCATCCCTGTCTTGTGCCAGTTTTCAAAGGAAATTTTTCCAGTTTTTGCCCATTCAGTATGATATTAGCTGTGGGTTTGCCATAAATAGCTCTTATTATTTTGAGGTACGTTCCATCAATACCGAATTTGTTGAGCGTTTTTAGCATGAAGGGCTGTTGAATTTTGTCAAAAGCCTTTTCTGTATCTATTGAGATAATCATGTGGTTCTTGTCTTTGGTTCTGTTTATATGCTGGATTATGTTTATTGATTTGTGAATGTTGAACCAGCCTTGCATCCCAGGGATGAAGCCCACTTGATCATGGTGGATAAGCTTTTAACAGAGATATAGACCAATGGAACAGAACGGAGCCCTCAGAAATAATGCCACACATCTACAACCATCTGATCTTTGACAAACC
>NW_022301747.1:3074-6404 GCF_002776525.5 Piliocolobus tephrosceles | reverse complement strand
TCTGGGTAGCTGGATCTAACATTTCCCAGGAGATCTTCAGAATTATTAGGAATAAGTCTTCTATGTACAACTTTGCCCCTTTCCAAATGGGACTATCTTTGTAGATATCTTATAGTTGTTTTGCCTGGAGTATGAGAAAAAGACAACTTGGCTTTTTTCTTCACAGGTTTTCGAAAAAAGAGAAGTTGCACATAGTCATGATGCAAAGCATGGAAAATCTGAGTCTTGAGATTATGCAGTTACTGGATGATACTTTTGATGTGTCTTGTTTGAGATGAGGAGTTTGCATGTGAGAGGGAAGTAAATGCTTATGAACAACAGGAAAGGCTTTGGAACATAGGACTATAGTTTGCAAATCTTCATTTCCTTCCTGCAGTGGCTTAATGCATCTACATACTTTGCTGTTTTTCATGGCGGTGCTTCCTTGAAGAATATGTGGAGTATACATCATTGTTCCACCGGCATAGTCATAACTTGTTATGGCCAATGCAATATTAGCAAAGGTAATATAAACAAGGCTTTAAATATGTCTAAGTTTGGTTTAGCATGGCCTCGTGGGTTTTAGCCATCTAAAATAATAGGATTATACCTAATTATGCCTGAGTAGCTGCAGGTTTCATAGTGAAAAACATGGACCTGACTTAAACCTGAACCACATCTTAAGTAGAGCTATCCCAGAAGACTTGCAGAACTATGACCAATAAATAAATGATTGCTGACAGTATGGGGTTGTTTGTTACAGAGGGTTACATTGACAGAATTCTGACTAATATAAAACTATAAAATTTAAGTTTCACATGGACCATATTATCATTGTTTAAAGAAAGACTTAGAGCATTTAAGTGAACTGACCAAGATGGTATATTAATAAAGAGGTGGTCAGGATAGAAACTCACATCAGAACACAAAAGTGGAAAAGTGCTTTTGTCCATTATACATTACTATCTTCCTATTTAGTCACTGAACTCAGAGGAGTGAGGACAGTAACAAGGATATTCATTAAGGAGGTAGGTAACGAGTGACTTAAATTGGAGTAAAATGAGAAAACAAGGGTTAGAACTGAAGACAGAAAAGAATGGAGTCGTATGTAAGAGATGATAAGGAGAAATTCACAATATTTGAAGTTTCTCCAAGATGTTCCTTTTATGGTGCTATGTCAAGTGCGACAAACTATTAAGCACAAAGGTAATAGCTGCTCTTCACTGTGGTAAATAAAGCAAAAACTTTGTGAAAATGTATCTTCTTTCAGACAACTTATACCCATACATTAAAATCCTTGTAACCAAGAGTTAGGGATTTTACTTTGGGGAAATGCATATATAGAAGCAACTATATAATGTACTGAGTCCTACAATTAACTCCATCCACCAGACATGTATTTATTTTAAAATTCTTGCTGCTTGTCTTTTATATGTGAAGTATTAAGGATTTTATTTCTAGTAAAGAGTGATATAATTAAATGGACAATTACAAAAACAATGTGTGTATAATAGTGACTGCAATAATTCAACATCGTTTGTTTTTCCTGATGGTAGTGATAAAGGAGGCAGAATTATATACAATAGTATAGCAGAGTATATAAAAGTTTCAAAAAAGTACCTTAGGGGTTTATCTTCAAAAAATAAGTACTACAAATGCATACAAACACAAACACACAAACACACACCTTTAATAATGGAATAAGTCCTCTTGGATATACTGGATTTTTATTAGCCTCATTGATGGCAAAATGTTCACTTTAGGACTGGGCACCTGTAATCTCAGCACTTTGGGGGGCCAAGGTGGGTGGACGCTCAAGACCAGGAGCTTGATACCAGCCTGGCCAACATGGTAAAACCATGTCTTTACTAAAGTACAAAAATTAGCTGGGCATGGTGGTGCACACCTGTAATCCCAGCTGCTCGGGAGACTGAGGCAGGAGAATCTCTTGAACCCGAGAGGTGGAGGTTGCAGTGAGCCAAGATCACACCACTGCACTGCAGCCCGGGCAACAGAGTGAGACTGTCTCAAAAAAAAAAAAAAAGTGTTTAATAGTTGTGTTATTACCAATCAATACTATGGAAGAATAAGCTTTTAGTCCAAGTCTCTGCTAATAAAAGCAATTTGGTTCATACCAGCATGTTTAGATTTTCTATTGCTGAACATTTAGGATGTTAGTTATACATAATACATGTATATCAGTCAGAGTCCAATCTGAATATATAAAACATACTGGGAATTTGAAGAGGGAAAATTTCACATACAGAATTGTTAACTAGGTGGTTGAAGATTAAAAGAAAACTCTGACATGCACAGAAGTAGCAAGTGAATAAATCGGGTGAAACTATTTCTAGAGCTGAGGGAGAGTGCAAAACGAAGGGTTGAACTTAGAACATCTCCCTTCCCGCCGAGACCAGCTCGGTTGTGGAGACCTTAATCCAGCAGCACTAGAGGAATTGAAGACACATATAGAGAAGTATAGATTGTGGAGTGGGAAATCGGGGGTCTGATAGCCTTCAGAGGTGACAGCCACGAACAGAGTTTTACCCACATATTTATTGACAGCAAGCCAGTGATAAGCATTGTTTCTACAGATTATAGATTAACTAAAATGGGAAACAAAGGGATGGGCCGAAACAAAGAGATGAACTCTGGCTGGTTATCTGTAGCAGGAACATGTCCAATAGCTCATGCTATTGTTTGTGGTTTAGGAATGCCTTAAGCAGTTTTCCTCCCTGGGTGGGCCAGGTGTTCCTTGTCCTCATCCCGGTAAACCCACAACCTTCAGCGTGGGCATCATGGCCATCAAGAACATGTCACAGTGCTGCAGAGATTTTATTTATGGCCAGTTTTGGGGCCAGTTTATGGCCAGATTTGGGGGCCTGTTCCCAACACCTACCCCTATCTTAAATTCAGACCTCTTTGGAGAAAGTATGGCTGCCATAAGGACAACAGCCTTCAGGTGATGAGGAAACCAGCCAGAGAGAGCAGGGCAGAGCTCTCACAGACGTGTGGCCTACTGAGTGGGATATAGTTGCTGCTTGATGAGAACCACAGCTAGTCTATGAAGGTCCTGAAGTGAGTATTGTCAGACCTCTCATGTACTGATTTGCTGACTGTTGCGTCCTCCAAAACAGCACACTAGAAGTAGGAAACCCTCTCACCTGTCAGTGTCCCTTTGGCTCTTTCTATTGACAAAGACTAACATTGAGACAGCTGCAAAGGAGAAACGTCTACAGGGTAAAGTTTCAGTATTACAACATAGGACAAAGAAGGGGTGATTTGGAACTGAGAGGCAACAAATCAATGGGGCCATATGTATGATGTAGATTAGACATGCACCATGGTGCC
>NW_022301747.1:1386-2974 GCF_002776525.5 Piliocolobus tephrosceles | reverse complement strand
AAAAAACAAAATGTGGGTGGGCAGAAGAGAAGTCAAAAATCCTGTCAAAAGTTGGCTCAGAGGCAACCCCAGCAGCCTGACTTTATCATAGCTGCCCTATAGCAACTTTCATATAGATGAGTGTCATTACAGTGAGGTGTTAACCTAATTAATTCAATAACTTTTCATGAAGTTATCAGAAAGATGAGAAGACGTGAATGTCTTTCTGAGTCACGTGTTTCTGGAAATACTTACACTTGGATTTAATTATGCACATCTCTATGAAAAAGCAAGACAAATGAAGTGAAATGGAGTATTTGCAGCATTCTTCAGCCTGCTTTCATGGAATAGAGAACATTAATGTTAGATTAACTTCCTGTTTGCTTCATTTTCCTGTGATTAATTGTACAACTCTTCACCCAGTTTGTTATCTATCATGCCATGAAAATCAACGCAGATATCTAACTAATCCAGGAAGAAAGCAATCTGTCACAACTTAAATTTTTCATTTTTTTTCAAATTCAAATCAGCACAAGTCCTTTTTTCCAAATTAATAAACTTCATTTTATAAAGACGTTTTAGGTTCACAGTAAAATTAAGTGGAAATTACAGAGTTTATACATACCCTCATTCTCAAACACACACACACACACAACCTTCCCCACTATGCACATCCTGCACCACAGTTACTTGTCTTCTACCATAGATGAACCTATATTGATGTAATATTATCAGGTAAAGTTGAGAGTTTCCATTGGGTTTATGCTTAGTGTTGTACATTTTGTGGAGTTTGACAAATGTATAATGACATGTATCAATGCATTATCATACAAAATAGTTTCACTATCCTAAAAAGTCTCTGTGCTTCACTTATTCATCCCCTTAACTCTTGGCAAACACAGATCCTTTTACAGTCTTCCCAGTTTTTTCTTTTCTAGAAGATCTTACAGTTAGAATGTATATATTAATATTAATAGTTTGTAGACTTTTAAGTTTGGTTTCTCTCTTTTCATCACATAAATTTATTTCTTCCATCTCTTTTCATGGCTTGATGTCTTATTTCCTTTTGGTGCCAAATGACCGGATGTATCATAGTTTATTTATTCTTTATCCTACTAAAAAACATTTTTGTAGCTTCCAAGTTTTTGCAGTTATGAATAAAGCTGCTACAAACATCTGCTGTACGGGATTTTGTGTAGACTTAAGTTTTCAATCCATTTGGGTAAATATTAAGAAGCATGATTTCTGGATTATATGATAAAAGGAAGTTTAATTCTGTAAAAAACACTAAACTGTCTTTCAAAGTGGCTGTACCATTTTGCATTCCTGCCAACAATAAATGAGAGTTCCTGTTGCTCCACATCCTCACCAGCATTAGCTATTGTCAATGTTCTGGATTCTGGCCATTCCAATAGGTGCGTATCTCACTGTTTTAATTTGCAATTCTCTAATGACGTAAGATGTTGAACACATTTTCATATGCTTGTCATCTGTATATTTTCTTTGGTGAAGTGGCTATTCATATTCAAGTATTTTGTCCATTTTAATTTTGTTGTTGTTGTTGTTTGTTTGTTTCTTTTCTTTCTTTTTTTTTTTTTTTTTTTTTTGA
>NW_022301747.1:0-1286 GCF_002776525.5 Piliocolobus tephrosceles | reverse complement strand
TTTTTGAGACAGAGTCTCCCTCTGTCACTCAGGCTAGAGTGCAGTGGTGCGATCCCGGCTCACTACAACCTCCGCCTCCTAGGTTCAAGCAATTTTCCTGCCTCAGCCTCCCGAGTAGCTGGGACTACCCGTGTGCACCACCATGCCCAGCTAGTTTTTTTGTATTTTTAGTAGAGATGGGGTTTCACCATATTGACCAGGGTGGTCTCAAACTCCTGACCTTGTGATCCACCCACCTCGGCCTCCCAAAGTGCTGGGATTCCAGGAGTGAGCCACCATGCTGGGCCTATTTCTTAGTTTTAAATTTGTTTTTGTAGAGACAGGGTCTCCCTATATTCCCCAGGCTGGTCTCAAAATCCTGGGCTTAAGTGATCCTCCCATCTCAGCCTCCCAAAGTGCTGGGATTATAGGAATGAACGACCACGTCTAGCTCCATTTTGCCTATATTTTTAAAATAATAGTGTTTGTTTTCTTACTTTTAAATTTTATCCATCAATATATCTTGTATAAAATAGATTGTCTCTGGTGTGCTCTACAATAGTATAACTCCTTCTTATTCCTCCTGCTTTAACAACTGTATAGAAGAAAAAAATGAATAAAGATAAAACATGTAGTATGTCATGTGAAATAGTCAATCCAAAGCATTTGCTGACATTTGCAGAGGACATATTAGTAAATATTAGGTACAGTGACTCTGAATAATAACAATAATACTATTATTGACAATAATGGCAGCTATTGCTATTTATTGAATTGTTATCTTATGCTAGGCATCATATCCGTGGCTTCTTACACATTAACTCACAAAGCCCTAGTAAGTAAATACAATTATCCCTACTTTTTATTGAGAATATTAAGACGGGAATTCAGCTACTTTCCTGAGGTCGCACATTTAGAAAGCAGAAGAACTTATATTCTAGAATTTGTTTGTCTTGCCTCAAACACATGTATTTTTCACTCCACTGCCAGTCAAGTGTTGAATTCTGTTATCTAGATTATAGATAACACATGAGTGAAGAGTTTTTAGCAGCCACACTTGCCCCCACTCCTAATTATTCCCAGAACCATTTGAAAGATACCCATAATGCCTTTCCTCAAATCAACTCTTAAGCTCCCTGTTATTAACTTCTTCCACCTTAGCTTTTCTCCGTTCATTCCCAAACCTCTATCTTATTTGTCATTATCTGTTTAAGTATTCTGCTTATGCCTTGAGTGTGATGCATACCCTCATATTTCCTTTGGCATCTGTGGCAGAAGCAGTGATATTCCAGCAGCAGCATTCAGCT
>NW_022301746.1:798-1954 GCF_002776525.5 Piliocolobus tephrosceles | reverse complement strand
AATTATATTCTAAGATACTTTGTACACCAATTGCACCATCTTTTTTTATCTAAGACATTCAATTCTTCCACAGGTGGGAGCACATGAATTAGCATCATTTACTACTTGTAGCTTTCACTACAGACTCTCAGACTTATGATGCCTAAAAGAAATACAATACTTCTAGCTGGATTTAAAAGCTACAAATAAACAGAGAAAATATACACTATTTTGAAAGTACCACTTGAGTGTTATGCATGTATTTCAATATTATGTTGCTAATTTTAATTGCTCAAAATTAAAGAGCTTAAACCTCCCCCTCATGCATTCCTGAATCACCCATTACTCCCACACATACATTGTTCGATATAGCATAAACCTAAGTAAATAAAGATGTGGCAAAATGAAAAAAATAAAATGAAATTATACCATTCTCATCTATGAATTGCATCAGTAGACAGATGTGAATAAAAGTAATGTGATTGTAATTTCAAAGATCATATTTAATAGGATCCATTTATTATTTAATGAACATTAGGTTAGTTAATGAATAATAAATCTTTGACACAACAAAAACTCTTAATGCAGAGTGAGAGCAAAATGAAGGTAATAACTGTTTTTTTCCTAACCCTTGCTTTAGTTGGCCTTTCCATCAGACTGTCACTCTTTTTTAAGGATATTATAATAGCATAAAGCCACCAGCTTTACCATTAGAGAGATCTTCATTAAATTATCTTTGTTGTAATAAAGATCATCTGGAGGAAATACTGGTCTGGACACAATAACAAATGTTAAGCTTTCTAATATTTTCCACTTTTAGACACAAATTGAAAGGATCATTTATAATGTCAAAAATATACTTTTTTCTAACTAATCTATTCGATGACTAAGACACTGTTAGCAATTAAAGTAGACAGAGCAAATCGAAATGTGGAGAGAAAAAGTAATTTCTACTTATGTTTGAACAGATGAAAGCACGAATACATTGAAAGCCTGAAATATTAGCTTGGGGGAATAAAATCACTTGGGGAAGCAAGAGCAGGATATACCAGCCTTTAACTCTACAGTTCCCGCAAGAAAAAAATATACAGATAGCTACGTACAAACCAAAATAGCCCTGGGAGGGTTCAAGAGACCACTTAAGAAACGACGGCAGCACAGTGAAGCCAAAAAAAAA
>NW_022301746.1:0-698 GCF_002776525.5 Piliocolobus tephrosceles | reverse complement strand
TTTCCACTTTTAGACACAAATTGAAAGGATCATTTATAATGTCAAAAATATACTTTTTTCTAACTAATCTATTCGATGACTAAGACACTATTAGCAATTAAAGTAGACAGAGCAAATCGAAACGTGGAGAGAAAAAGTAATTTCTACTTATGTTTGAACAGATGAAAGCACGAATACATTGAAAGCCTGAAATATTAGCTTGGGGAAATAAAATCACTTGGGGAAGCAAGAGCAGGATATACCAGCCTTTAACTCTACAGTTCCCGCAAGAAAAAATATACAGATAGCTACGTACAAACCAAAATAGCCCTGGGAGGGTTCAAGAGACCACTTAAGAAACGACGGCAGCACAGTGAAGCCAAAAAAAAAGAAAAAAAGAAGAGAGAGAGAGTGAAAGAAAAAAGAAAAAAAAAAAAAACAAATAGCCATACAGAAAAAAACAACTGCTGAAATCAGCATACCTGAGACAGCAGAAACATCTTTTTTGGCTAGGAACAAAAAAAGCAGAAAGGGACTATCAGTATCAGCCACAAAGTGGAATCACCATGGCCCTCAGTAACCCACTCTGGCAGAAGACACTTGCATTTTTGCCGCAGGGGTAAGCAGCAGCCATTTCTCAGAGAAAACCCAGAGGAAAAGACGAAGATGTACCATCCCCTCCCATATCCCTTTTCCCCACCAAAAATACCGTGACTGTT
>NW_022301744.1:0-1554 GCF_002776525.5 Piliocolobus tephrosceles | reverse complement strand
GTCATAAATAGCTCTTATTATTTTGAGGTACTTTCCATCAATACCGAATTTATTGAGCGTTTTTAGCATGACGGGCTGTTGAATATTGTCAAAAGCCTTTTCTGCATCTATTGAGATAATCATGTGGTTCTTGTCTTTGGTTCTGTTGATATGCTAGATTACGTTGATTGATTTGCGAATGTTGAACCAGCCTTGCATCCCAGGGATGAAGCCCACTTGATCATGGTGGATAAGCTTTTTGATGTGCTGCTGAATCCGGTTTGCCAGTATTTTGTTGAGGATTTTTGCATTGATGTTCATCAGGGAGATTGTTCTAAAATTCTCTTTTTTTGTTGTGTCTCTGCCAGGCTTTGGTATCAGGATGATGTTGGCCTCATAAAATGAGTTAGGGAGGATTCCCTCTTTTTCTATTGATTGGAATAGTTTCAGAAGGAATGGTACCAGCTCCTCCTTGTACCTCTGGTAGAATTCAGCTGTGAATCCATCTGGTCCTGGGCTTTTTATGGTGGGTAGGCTATTAATTGTTGCCTCAATTTCAGAGCTTGCTATTGGTCTATTCAGGGACTCAACTTCTTCCTGGTTTAGTCTTGGAAGAGTGTACTTGTCCAGGAAATTATCCATTTCTTCTAGATTTTCTAGTTGATTTGTGTAGAGGTGTTTATAGTATTCTCTGATGGTAGTTTGTATTTCTGTGGGGTCGGTGGTGATATCCCCTTTATCATTTTTTATTGCGTCTATTTGATTCCTCTCTCTTTTCTTCTTTATTAGCCTTGCTAGCGGTCTGTCAATTTTGTTGATCTTTTCAAAAAACCAACTCCTGGATTCATTGATTTTTTGGAGGGTTTTTTGTGTCTCTATCTCCTTCAGTTCTGCTCTGATCTTAGTTATTTCTTGCCTTCTGCTAGCTTTTGAATGTGTTTGCTCTTGCCTCTCTAGTTCTTTTAATTGTGATGTTAGAGTGTCAATTTTAGATCTTTCCTGCTTTCTCTTGTGGGCATTTAGTGCTATAAATTTCCCTCTACACACTGCTTTAAATGTGTCCCAGAGATTCCAGTATGTTGTATCTTTGTTCTCATTGGTTTCAAAGAACATCTTTATTTCTGCTTTCATTTCGTTATGTACCCAGTAGTTATTCAGGAGCAGGTTGTTCAGTTTCCATGTAGTTGAGCGGTTTTGATTGAGTTTCTTAGTCCTGAGTTCTAGTTTGATTGCACTGTGGTCTGAGAGACAGTTTGTTATAATTTCTGTTCTTTTACATTTGCTGAGGAGTGCTTTACTTCCAATTATATGGTCAATTTTGGAATAAGTGTGATGTGGTGCTGAGAAGAATGTATATTCTGTTGACTTGGGGTGGAGAGTTCTATAGATGTCTATTAGGTCCGCTTGGTGCAGGGATGAGTTCAATTCCTGGATATCCTTGTTAACTTTCTGTCTCGTTGATCTGTCTAATGTTGACAGTGGAGTGTTGAAGTCTCCCATTATTATTGTATGGGAGTCTAAGTCTCTTTGTAAGTCTCTAAGGACTTGCTTTATGAATCTGGGTGCTCCTGTATT
>NW_022301743.1:0-1002 GCF_002776525.5 Piliocolobus tephrosceles | reverse complement strand
TCTTTAGTTTAATTAGATCCCATTTGTCAATTTTGGCTTTTGCTGCCATTGCTTTTGGTGTTTTAGACAGAAAGTCCTTGCCCATGCCTATGTCCTGAATGGTACTACCTAGGTTTTCTTCTAGGTTTTTTATGGTATTCGGTCTAACATTTGAGTCTCTAATCCATCTTGAATTAATTTTCATATAAGGAGTAAGGAAAGGATCCAGTTTCAGCTTTCTACTTATGGCTAGCCAATTTTCCCAGCACCATTTACTAAATAGGGAATCCTTTCCCCATTTCTTGTTTCTCTCAGGTTTGTCAAAGATCAGATGTCTGTAGATGTGTGGTATTATTTCTGAGGACTCTGTTCTGTTCCATTGGTCTATATCTCTGTTTTGGTACCAGTACCATGCTGTTTTGGTTACTGTAGCCTTGTAGTGTAGTTTGAAGTCAGGTAGCGTGATGCCTCCAGCTTTGTTCTTTTGACTTAGGATTGTCTTGGCAATGCGGGCCCTTTTTTGGTTCCATATGAAATTTAAAGCTGTTTTTTCCAATTCAGTGAAGAAACTTATTGGTAGCTTGATGGGGATGGCATTGAATCTATAAATGACCTTGGGCAGTATGGCCATTTTCACGATATCGATTCTTCCTATCCATGAGCATGGTATGTTCTTCCATTTGTTTGTATCCTCTTTTATTTCACTGAGCAGTGGTTTGTAGTTCTCCTTGAAGAGGTCCTTGACATCCCTTGTAAGTTGGATCCCTAGGTATTTTATTCTCTTTGAAGCAATTGTGAATGGAAGTTCATTCATGATTTGGCTCTCTGTTTGTTACAGGTGTATAAGAATGGTTATGATTTTTGCATATAAATTTTGTATCCTGAGACTTTGCTGAAGTTGCTTATCAGCTTAAGGAGATTTTGGGCTGAGACGATGGGGTTTTCTAAATATACAATCATGTCATCTGCAAACAGGGACAATTTGACTTCTTCTTTTCCTAACTGAATACCCTTGATTTCTTT
>NW_022301742.1:0-2243 GCF_002776525.5 Piliocolobus tephrosceles | reverse complement strand
TTTTTTTTTTTTTCTTTTTTCCTTTATTTTAATATAATACTTTTGGCACTGTTTTGCAAGGACACAACTCCTACTATAACAAATAAAACCCCTAATGCAAAATATGATACTTTATATATTTTAAGTTTGGTTTCTTTTGTTTGCATAATAATATAAGTAAAGCTATTAAAGAAGATTATAATAGACATGATTAAAGGAATAACAGACGTAACTTTATATTTAGACAAAGCCACGTTCAAAAAGATTATTTGATTAAATAAACAAAATAAAGTTATTAATATAAAAAGATAAATTAAAGAATATTTAAATAATTTTACATATTCATTTTTAAATAAATCTATAAGTTGTTCAAAAAATATATTTACTAATGCCCCTGACATACCACATAAAAAACAACAGCTAATCTGGTAAAATAATGATTTTTTATTTTTTTTTTCAGCGAACATTTGTTTTTTTATTATAGCTGGTTTAGTAATAGAGGAATATGACATGATTATTTTTTTATAGCTGTTACTGTTTTTACTGCTACTATTTTTTAGGCGTTTTGTAGTACTGCAAATACTATTGTTAATACTGTTTTTATTTTTATGTTTATTATTATTGTTACTGATGTTAGCAGTAGTACTAGTAGTAGTAATAGTAGTAATACTAATTTCAGGGTAGTCCACATTATCACCACTCAAACTATTTTTTTCTGTATTGGCTTTATTATCTCCGTCATAGCTACTAGTTCTTTTATTATAAACTTCTAAACATGTTTCTATTGCCATATTCTTTTCTGATCCAGACTTAGTTTTATTTTTTATATATTCATCATTTTTATCAATATTTGTTATTAAACGATTATTATTAGTATTATCATTATTGAAACTATTAAGTTTGTGATAAGGTTCTTTTAAATTTAAGTCATAATTGAAAAGCACAATGTTATTTTTATTATTATTATTATCTTCGCTATTTAAATTGGAATGAGTTTGTAGCATGTCCGTTTTTTTATTTCTATAATGTCCACTATTATTATTATTATTATTATTATTATTAGTATTGTAGTTTGTCTCTTGTTTTGAGTGACTATAGTTTATGTTAGCTGTATGATTAATCATAAATTGTGTCATTTTGTTGGTACAACTTTTATCACAGTCTAGTGTATCATATTTTATATGTGGTACAGTATGGTTTTTATTGCATATTTGATTTTCTCCATATAAACATCCGGACATATATATATTTTTTTTTTTTTTTATATCTTTGTTACTATTATTATGGCTACTATTATTAATAATACTACCACTGCTATTATCACTTGCAACTTTGTCGTTGTAATGTTTGTTACTGATAAGGCTTGCACCATCCATGAAATCCAGTTCAGTTTTAGTGTCACTACAAAATGAACCCCTCCTTTCAATGTCCTTCAGATCCAATTCGATTTGTTTCTTATTGGATCCCATCGGATTTATAATATGTAATATTTTTTTAAAAGGTGTAATATATTTATTTTTTTTTTTTTTCAAAACATAATTATCTTTAGCTATCTCACTTGTATTTAATTCTTTAAAATTGTTTGTATTTAAGTCTTTTGTATAAGTAGTCTGTACTTTTTCCAACTTTGATATGTTTTGTTTATTCTTACTAATAAAAGGAATAGTACAAAAAATAAATAAGATAATAAGAACTATAAAATAAAATATTAAATAGAAAATTACTTTTGTTTGCTGATATATTTTAATCAAATCTTCCATACAAGTAACACTTATTTTATCTTCTGAAAAAAATGCTATTAAGGTTATACCACTTATTAATAATATTATACCTATATATTGATGTAATTTTATAGGTATTTTGGCAACAAAATTTGTAATACATAAGTTCCAAAATATATGAACCCCTGCGAATGGTGTTACTAAAGTAGTTGGTGCAAAATACAAAGCAATCATAGTAAATAAAGGATCAAGAATGATGCTTAATAAAATTCCAATTACCCATATTCCTATCGGTGATAGCTTATAATTTTTATAACAATCTATATTAAAACTATCGTGTACATATTTATCACCTAATGCTCCTAAAAACGAACCCACAAGGCATACTAATATACCTATTAGTGAGGGGTCCATAGTTTTCTTATATCTTTCATGTTATACTTTTTGCTATTTTTCAGTTTTAACACTGTGAAGAGTAAAAAAAAAAAAATAGACATGTTTAATAAGACACTACTGGTTGAGTAAAATAGCCACTTAATGTAT
>NW_022301741.1:25516-26649 GCF_002776525.5 Piliocolobus tephrosceles | reverse complement strand
GCGTGACGCCTCCGGCTTTGTCCTTTTGACTTAGGATTGTCTTGGCATTGCGGGCTCTTTTTTGGTTCCATATGAACTTTAAAGCAGTTTTTTCCAATTCTGTGAAGAAACTCATTGGTAGCTTGATGGGGATGGCATTGAATCTATAAATAACCTTGGGCAGTATGGCCATTTTCACGATATTGATTCTTCCTATCCATGAGCATGGTATGTTCTTCCATTTGTTTGTGTACTCTTTGATTTCACTGAGCAGTGGTTTGTAGTTCTCCTTGAAGAGGTGCTTTACATCCCTTGTAAGTTGGATTCCTAGGTATTTTATTCTCTTTGAAGCAATTGTGAATGGAAGTTCATTCCTGATTTGGCTCTCTGCTTGTCTGGTACTGGTGTATAAGAATGCTTGTGATTTTTGCACATTAATTTTGTATCCTGAGACTTTGCTGAAGTTGCTTATCAGCTTAAGAAGATTTTGGGCTGAGACGATGGGGTTTTCTAAATATACAATCATGTCATCTGCAAACAGGGACAATTTGACTTCTTCTTTTCCTAACTGAATACCCTTGATTTCTTTCTCTTGCCTGATTGCCCTAGCCAGAACTTCCAACACTATGTTGAATAGGAGTGGTGAGAGAGGGCATCCCTGTCTTGTGCCAGTTTTCAAAGGGAATTTTTCCAGTTTTTGCCCATTCAGTATGATATTAGCTGTGGGTTTGTCATAAATAGCTCTTATTATTTTGAGGTACGTTCCATCAATACCGAATTTATTGAGCGTTTTTAGCATGAAGGGCTGTTGAATTTTGTCAAAAGCCTTTTCTGCATCTATTGAGATAATCATGTGGTTCTTGTCTTTGGTTCTGTTGATATGCTGGATTACGTTGATTGATTTGCGAATGTTGAACCAGCCTTGCATCCCAGGGATGAAGCCCACTTGATCATGGTGGATAAGCTTTTTGATGTGCTGCTGAATCCGGTTTGCCAGTATTTTATTGAGGATTTTTGCATCGATGTTCATCAGGGAGATTGGTCTAAAATTCTCTTTTTTTGTTGTGTCTCTGCCAGGCTTTGGTATCAGGATGATGCTGGCCTCATAAAATGAGTTAGGGAGGATTCCCTCTTTTTCTATTGATTGGAATAGT
>NW_022301741.1:0-25416 GCF_002776525.5 Piliocolobus tephrosceles | reverse complement strand
CGTTGATTGATTTGCGAATGTTGAACCAGCCTTGCATCCCAGGGATGCAGCCCACTTGATCATGGTGGATAAGCTTTTTGATGTGCTGCTGAATCCGGTTTGCCAGTATTTTATTGAGGATTTTTGCATCGATGTTCATCAGGGATATTGGTCTAAAATTCTCTTTTTTTGTTGTGTCTCTGCCAGGCTTTGGTATCAGGATGATGTTGGCCTCATAAAATGAGTTAGGGAGGATTCCCTCTTTTTCTATTGATTGGAATAGTTTCAGAAGGAATGGTACCAGCTCCTCCTTGTACCTCTGGTAGAATTCAGCTGTGAATCCATCTGGTCCTGGGCTTTTTTTGGTGGGTAGGCTATTAATTGTTGCCTCAATTTCAGAGCCTGCTATTGGTCTATTCAGGGATTCAACTTCTTCCTGGTTTAGTCTTGGAAGAGTGTACGTGTCTAGGAAATTATCCATTTCTTCTAGATTTTCTAGTTGATTTGCGTAGAGGTGTTTATAGTATTCTCTGATGGTAGTTTGTATTTCTGTGGGGTCGGTGGTGATATCCCCTTTATCATTTTTAATTGCGTCTATTTGATTCCTCTCTCTTTTCTTCTTTATTAGCCTTGCTAGTGGTCTGTCAATTTTGTTGATCTTTTCAAAAAACCAACTCCTGGATTCATTGATTTTTTGGAGGGTTTTTTGTGTCTCTATCTCATTCAGTTCTGCTCTGATCTTAGTTATTTCTTGCCTTCTGCTAGCTTTTGAATGTGTTTGCTCTTGCCTCTCTAGTTCGTTTAATTGTGATGTTAGAGTGTCAATTTTAGATCTTTCCTGCTTTCTCTTGTGGGCACTTAGTGCTATAAATTTCCCTCTACACACTGCTTTAAATGTGTCCCAGAGATTCTGGTATGTTGTATCCTTGTTCTCATTGGTTTCAAAGAACATCTTTATTTCTGCTTTCATTTCGTTATGTACCCAGTAGTCATTCAGGAGCAGGTTGTTCAGTTTCCATGTAGTTGAGCGGTTTTGATTGAGTTTCTTAGTCCTGAGTTCTACTTTGATTGCACTGTGGTCTGAGAGACAGTTTGTTATAATTTCTGTTCTTTTACATTTGCTGAGGAGTGCTTTACTTCCAATTATGTGGTCAATTTTGGAATAAGTGTGATGTGGTGCTGAGAAGAATGTATATTCTGTTGACTTGGGGTGGAGAGTTCTATAGATGTCTATTAGGTCCGCTTGGTGCAGAGATGAGTTCAATTCCTGGATATCCTTGTTAACTTTCTGTCTCGTTGATCTGTCTAATGTTGACAGTGGAGTGTTGAAGTCTCCCATTATTATTGTATGGGAGTCTAAGTCTCTTTGTAAGTCTCTAAGGACTTGCTTTATGAATCTGGGTGCTCCTGTATTAGGTGCATATATATTTAGGATAGTTAGCTCTTCCTGTTGGATTGATCCCTTTACCATTATGTAATGGCCTTCTTTGTCTCTTTTGATCTTTGATGGTTTAAAGTCTGTTTTATCAGAGACTAGGATTGCAACCCCTGCTTTTTTTTATTCTCCATTTGCTTGGTAGATCTTCCTCCATCCCTTTATTTTGAGCCTATGTATGTCTCTGCATGTGAGATGGGTCTCCTGAAGACAGCAGACTGATGGGTCTTGACTCTTTATCCAGTTTGCCAGTCTGTGTCTTTTAATTGGAGCATTTAGTCCATTTACATTTAAGGTTAATATTGTTATGTGTGAACTTGATCCTGCCATTATGATATTAACTGGTTATTTTGCTCATTAGTTGATGCAGTTTCTTCCTAGGCTTGATGGTCTTTACATTTTGGCATGTTTTTGCAATGGCTGGTACCGGTTGTTCCTTTCCATGTTTAGGGCTTCCTTCAGGGTCTCTTGTAAGGCAGGCCTGGTGGTGACAAAATCTCTAAGCATTTGCTTATCTGTGAAGAATTTTATTTCTCCTTCACTGATGAAACTTAGTTTGGCTGGATATGAAATTCTGGGTTTAAAATTCTTTTCTTTAAGAACGTTGAATATTGGCCCCCACTCTCTTCTGGCTTGTAGAGTTTCTGCCGAGAGATCTGCTGTCAGTCTGATGGGCTTCCCTTTGTGGGTAACCCGACCTTTCTCTCTGGCTGCCCTTAAGATTTTTTCCTTCATTTCAACTTTGGTGAATCTGGCAATTATGTGTCTTGGAGTTCCTCTTCTGGAGGAGTATCTTTGTGGCGTTCTCTGTATTTCCTGAATTTGAATGTTGGCCTGCCCTGCTAGGTTGGGGAAGTTCTCCTGGATGATATCCTGTAGAGTGTTTTCCAATTTGGTGCCATTTTCCCCCTCACTTTCAGGCACCCCAATCAGACGTAGATTTGGTCTTTTTACATAATCCCATACTTCTTGCAGGCTTTGTTCATTTCTTTTTCTTCTTTTTTCTTTTGGTTTCTCTTCTCGCTTCATTTCATTCATTTGATCCTCCATCGCTGATACTCTTTCTTCCAGTTGATCGAGTCGGTTACTGAAGCTTGTGCATTTGTCACGTATTTCTCGTGTCATGGTTTTCATCTCTGTCATTTCGTTTATGACCTTCTCTGCATTAATTAGTCTAGCTGTCAATTCTTCCACTCTTTTTTCAAGATTTTTAGTTTCTTTGCGCTGGGTACGTAATTCCTCCTTTAGCTCTGAGAGGTTTGATGGACTGAAGCCTTCTTCTCTCATCTCATCAAAATCATTCTCTGACCAGCTTTGATCCATTGCTGGCGATGGGCTGTGCTCCTTTGCAGGAGGAGATGCGCTCTTATTTTTTGAATTTCCAGCTTTTCTGCCCTGCTTTTTCCCCATCTTTGTGGTTTTATCTGTCTCTGGTCTTTGATGATGGTGACGTACTGATGGGGTTTTGATATAGGTGTCCTTCCTGTTTGATAGTTTTCCTTCTGACAGTCAGGACCCTCAGCTATAGGTCTGTTGGAGATTGCTTGAGGTCCACTCCAGACCCTGTTTGCCTGGGTATCAGCAGCAGAGGTTGCAGAAGACAGAATATTGCTGAACAGCGAGTGCACCTGTCTGATTCTTGCTTTGGAAGCTTCCTCTCAGGGGTGTACTCCACCCTGTGAGGTGTGGGGTGTCAGACTGCCCCTAGTGGGGGATGTCTCCCAGTTAGGCTACTCAGGGGTCAGGGACCCACTTGAGCAGGCAGACTGCCCCTTCTCAGATCTCAACCTCCGTGTTGGGAGATCCACTGCTCTCTTCAAAGCTGTCAGACAGAGTCGTTCGCGTTTGCACAGGCTTCTGCTCCTTTAGCTGAGCCCTGTCCCCAGAGGCGCAGTCTACAGAGACAGGCAGGTTTCCTTGAGCTGCTGTGAGCTCCACCCAGTTTGAGCTTCCCAGCGGCTTTATTTACCTACTTAAGCCTCAGGGATGGCGGGCGCCCCTCCCCCAGCCTCGCTGCTGCCTTGCAGTTAGATTGCCTCAGACTGGTGTGTTAGCAAGGAGGCAGGCTCCGTGGGCGTGGGACCCTCCCGGCCAGGTGTGGGATATAATCTCCGGTGTGCCGGTGTTACAGCGCAGTATTAGGGTGGGAGTTACCCGATTTTCCAGGTGTTGTGTGTCTCAGTTCCCCTGGCTAGGAAAAGGGACTCCCTTCCCCCTCGCGCTTCCCAGGTGAGGCGATGCCTCGCCCTGCTTCAGCTCTCGCTGGTCGGGCTGCAGCAGCTGACCCGTACGGATTGTCCGGCACTCCCGAGTGAGATGACCCCAGTACCTCAGTTGAAAATGCAGAAATCACCGGTCTTCTGTGTCGCTTGCGCTGGGAGATGGAGACTGGAGCTGTTCCTATTCGGCCATCTTCTGTAGCTGTCATTTTTCTACTGTGTTTCTTAGTCAGAATAGAACAGACTAAACTGGGATAACAAATGAATCTCAACTCTTAGTGGAGTAATGAAGTCTGATGTCAGTAGCTGTGCCTTATAAAACACATGGCCTTTACAGTTGCTGCAGCAAGGGAAGGAGAGCTGGAGAATTGCATAGGTTATTTTTAAGTGCTGTGTTTGGAAGTGGCTTATGCCACTACTGTCCAAATCACATCTGGCCCCAGTCTAATGCGAGGGAGATTGGAAAGTGTAGGGAAGTACATGAATATTTTGGAGGATTCACAGTATCTGCCACATGGTGCCATTTAAGGAATGGGTGCTCTTATTTTAATATAATTGAACTTAATTCTCTTTCATTATGATTTTTTTCTTCTATCTTATTTAAAAAGTCGTTCCCTACTTCAAGGTCAGTTTCAGAATAAAATGGAGGATTCCTTGAGTGGAATGGTGAAACCATTTTTTCTACATTGCCTCTAAACTTGCTACCCTTTTGCTGTTCAAACTTGGGTCTTTAATTCATAAGAAATTGTCTTGTTTTAGTTAGGGGTTCAATTGTATTGTTTTAGCACTAATCTGAAAACTCATGTTTCCCACTAATCTGAATCAAATATCCATACATTTCTGAATACGCTTCTGGATTCCAGATACTGTTCCACCACTCTATTCATCTATTCCTGGGCTCATACCACCATAGCTTAAATATTAGAATTTTACAAAAACTGTTGATGTCTTTTGAGGCAAGTATCTTACCATGTACATTCTATTATGAGCTGTCTTGGCTATTATTAGTCTTTGACCTGCTCTTTGAATCACATAATCTTTTTGTCATATTTCAAAGTAAAGCCAATTGGTGTTGAATATATAGATCAGTTTGGGAAGAATTGTTCTTTACAATATTGAGTCTTCCTGTCTATGAACAATGATAAATCTGTACATTTATTTAGCACTTATTTAATATATTTTAATAAAGCTTCAAAGGTTTGTGTTGTTAAGGTCTTGTGTATCTTTAACTAAATTGATTTGTTGGTACTATTTAAAATGTTATTTTTAAAAAACTTACATATTTAAACTGCTTGTCATATGGAAATTCAGTTGGTTTTTCAGTATATTGTATGGTCTTTTCTTTGTAATTTTTAGATTTTTTTTTCCTGACTTCCACTCAATAACAGGGTATAGAAACCTAATTTTAGTTTTTACTCCTAGGAGGTGTAGTTTTATTTCTAGTTTGTCTGCTGAGAATGTAAATTTTTTAGCCCCAGGTATACGTGTAGTGTCTCCTATTAGATTTACTACCCTGACAGTTTTTTCTCTTGTCTTCATTCCTCATGAGGCCATGAAAAATGAAGCCCAAAGTCATTTGGACTTCGAAGATGCCCTCAGGGTAAAGGTGAGCTTTAATCCTTCTTTACCTGAGCTCTTGTTCTTCCTTAAGCCCTCTGGAAAATCCTTATATTCTTGCCAGTTTATCAATGCATTAAAATAGATGTTTATTTTTATTTGTATTTGGTTTTAGTCAAGAGGATCAATCAATTAGTTTATATAGTCTACTATGCTGCCAGAAGCTGAAATTGTATCTGTGTGTGTGTGTATATATATACATAAAAAACATATATGTATGTATATGCATGTATGTGTATAATATATGTGTGCATACATATGCACACATAAATGCATATATACACACATATATACATACATATATATACACACACAGTTTTAAAACCCTTAAAAACCCAGTATTTATAAAAATTCCAAAAAATATTTCTATAATTATTTTTAAAGGCTGAATTTAAATGACTTGTTTCCATTGAATTGCAAATCTCAGCAGTGTTATTATTGTTATTCAACCTTCTTTACTGACTCATTTTTTCCTTCTCCATTTTTCTTTCTTATTTGGCTATTAAGTCAATAAAGTACTTTAAGACCTATAGTCAACAAAGTTGGCTTATCCTTCTTATTCGGTGGATTGACATTTTAAAACAATCTACCCAGTCTCCTAACACTACGGTCTTTATATTGCACATTCTGTGTCAGTGAGAGTTAATGCTAACCTTGCTAGATCTTGCAGAGTCAAGTTGTCTCTGATAAAAACTTTCCTCCCATTTCTGCCGATTAATCAACAAGTGGCTTTTGAGTTTCTACCAAAAATCTGTTACTGTGATAATGGCAAACTTGTTCTGCTAGCCAAGGGGTGTTAAGCCAGATTTTCTCAAGGGTGAGAATCTGACTAAACTGATTTTGTGTGATTACCCTAATCCTGCCCTTTCTTTCACAGATTCCCTATAGGAATTTCTCAGGGAGACCAAAGGGTATAGTTAATTGCTTTTGGAATCTTTTCCTCTATGGATGGTAAAGCAACATATAGAACATTGAGATAAAAATTTAAGCCCATAAGCAAGTTGTGCCTATTGAGTTCAGGAAAATTCAAAATTAGCAGTTCACTTGGTGTTTTATCATTATAATAAATATGAAAATACTTAAAGCAATGTCCCAATTTATAAACTCCTTCTTTATTGATACGTAGAACATTGGCCCACAAAATATCACCCGTGCTATATAATCTCACCATTAAAAAACTGTCCTAAATATTTTTCTATAATTACAAAAAACACAACAAATATCTTTCATAAAATTAATATTTACCCAAATTGCTACAACACTTCTCTTTTAGTGGTCAATAAAGTTAATTGACATATTTTTCTCTCATCACTGAGAAATGTTTATGTTTTTACACAATTGATCCTTGTTTGCTGCTGAAAAAAATTGAAATAGAGATAAGGAGACAGACAAAACTCATTTCAATACTCAGAAATAATTACTCAACATTTTCAAAAATGTTTTATTGTAAAATAACTTCATAGTTATAGGAAGGCTGTAAGAATAATACAGAGAACTCCCATATTCCCCTCAATGATTCCATATGTATATATTCAATATTCTACCTGTAAATCTATTTACTATTTTTACTTATGTCATCATTTTTATATATTTATTTTATTATTTTTTATATATACACACAAACTTTTATATACACACATATCATATATATACATGTAAATGATTGATTCAGAAAAATATATATATACATACACACACATATATACTTTTTTTCTAAATTATTAATCATTTGAGTGACAGTTGCATCTATCATAATCCTTCACTCTGAAGTGACTCTGAAGTGCTTCAGGGTGTATCTCCTAAGAACAAAGTCATTCCATTACATAGCCACAATTCTATTATCAACTTTGAGAAAGTAAGCATTGATATCATACTCTCATTTAAAATACAGCTGATATTCAAATTGTATCAATTGTTTCAACAACGTTCTTTATAATAATTTTCCATGATCCTGAGTTCAATCACCAATCATGTATAAAATGTAGCTGTCATGTCTTGTAGCTTTTTTTCAGTCCTCAGCCTTTCTTTATCTTTCATGACGTTGACAATTTTGTGGAGAACAAACCAGTTGATTTCTAGAATGCCTGTCAATTGGTTTGATATTTCTTAATTTTGAAGTGGCTTTAAAAAGGTTATATGAACTCACTTTCAGTCCTGTCTTCCTATTCTCTTGAGATCCTAATTTATTCTGACTTTTGGTCCCTATCATTCTTCCAAGATTGCTTTTATTTAGGTCACTAGTGACCTTCATGTCACAAAATTCAATGGTCAATTCTCAGTCTTTCATTCAACCTCTTAAGAGAATTTGATAGAGTTTATCTCTTCTGCTTACTTGAGAGTACCATACTGCATACGCATTCCTAGTTCCACCACACCGATTAGTTGCAAAATCATGGAGATTCTATCTACTGTGAACCTCTATCCATTCCCTCTCATCTGTTGCTACTATTACTTCCTGATATGGTTTTTGTGTGTTCCCACCCAAATCTCATCTTGAATTGTAACTCCCACAGTTCCCACCAGTGGGAGGTGATTGACTGGCTCCTCTAGTGGGAGGTGATTGAATTATGGGGGCAGGTATTTCCTAAGCAGTTTTTGTGACAGTGAATGAGCCTCACAAGGTCTGATGGTTTTAGAAACAGGAATTTCCCTACACAAACTCTCTTTTGCCTGCTGCCATCCATGTGAGATGTGACTTGCTCCTCCTTACCTTCCACCATGATTGTGAGGCCTCCCCAGCCATATGGAACTGTAAGTCCGTTAAACCTCTTTCTTTTGTAAATT
This sequence comes from Piliocolobus tephrosceles, assembly GCF_002776525.5. NCBI lineage: Eukaryota > Metazoa > Chordata > Mammalia > Primates > Cercopithecidae > Piliocolobus > Piliocolobus tephrosceles. The sequence goes on along the minus strand of NW_022301741.1, from coordinate 17,382 downwards.
GCTCAGTCTTGGGTATGTCTTTATCAGCAGTGTAAAAAATGTAACAAGGAGCTAAATACTAATCCCCAAGACAATGGGGGAAATGTCTCCAGGACACATCAGAGGTCTTCCAGGCAGCCCCTCCCATCACAGACCCAGAGGCCTAGGAAGAGAACATGGTTTTGTGGGCCAGGCCCAGTGCTCCTCTGCTCTGTGCAATCCAGGAACTTGGTGCTTAGTGTCCCAGCAACTCCAGCCATGGCTGAAAGGGGACAAGGTACAGCTTGATCCATGGCTTCACAGGGTGCAAGCTCAAAGCCTTGGCAGCTTCCACATGGTGTTGAAACTACAGGTACACAGAAGTCAAGAATTGAGGTTTGAGAGCCTCTGCCTAGATTTCAGAGGATGTATGGAAAGCCTGGATGCCCAGGCAGAAGTTTGCTGCAGGGGTGAAGCTGTCATGGAGAACCTCTGTGGAAGGAAAATGTGGGGTTGGAGCCCCCACAGAGTCTCTACTGGGGCACCATGTAGTGGAACTGCTAGAAGAGGGCCACTGTCCTCCAGAACCCAGAATGGTAGATCCACTGACAGCTTGCACCTTGTGTCTGGAAAATCCACTGGCACTCAACACCAGCTTATGAAAGCAGCCAGGAGGGAGACTGTACCCTGCAAAGCTACAGGGGCAGAGCTTACCAAGACCATGAACCCACCTCTTGCATCAGTGTGACCTGGATGCAAGACATGGATTCAAAGAAATCATTTTGAAGCTTTAAGATTTGACTTCCCTGCTGGATTTTGGACTTGCATGAGTCCCATAGCCTCTTAGTTTTGGCCAATTTCTCCATTTGGAACAGTGGTATTTACCCAATGCCTGTACCCCTATTGTATCTAGGATGTAACTCACTTGCTTTTGATTTTACAGGCTCATAGGCAGAAGGGACTTGCCTTATCTCAGATTAGATGTTTGACTGTGGACTTTTGAGTTAATGCTAAAGCTTTGGGGGACTGTTGGGAAAACAAGATTGGTTTTGAAATGTGAAGACATGAGATTTTGGAGGGTCCAAAGGAGGAATGATATGGTTCCGCTTTGTCCCTACCCATATCTCATCTTGAATTATAACTTCCACAATTCCCACATGTCTTGGGAGGAACCCAGTGGGAGGTGATTGAATTATGGGGGTGAGTCTTTCCTGAACTGTTCTCGTGATAGTGAATCTCATGAGACCTGTTGTTTTTAAGAACTGGAGTTTCCCTGCACAAACTCTCTCTTTGTCTGCTGCCATCCATGTGAGACGTGACTTGCTCCTCGTTGCCTTCTGCCATGATTGTGAGACCTCCGCAGCCATGTGGAACTGTAAGTCCATTAAACCTCTTCCTTTCGTAAATTGCCCAGTCTCAGTTATGTCTTTATCAGCAGTGTGAAAATGGAATAATACACCTCCCTAATTTTAGATGTGAGTGAATCCCGTTTATATTTTTACCATCTAGCCTTCGGGTCTCTAGAAATCAGTTTTTCCTTTGTAATTCAGCTTACAGTCCTCTATTGAAGTTACCTTTCTGAAACTTGATTGCAAGCAATATAATGAAGTTGTTAGGAGTGTGGGTTCTGGCATAGAAAGACTCGAGTTGGAGTCTTGGCTCTGTAGACCAAAAGACAATGAGTGGGAATGATGATCTACATCCAGGGTTGGCAAATCTGGCTTGCTGCCTGTTGTGTAACAAACTCTGTTGGAATGTAACCACACCCATTTATTTGTGTATTATACATGATTTCTTCCTCCTACAACTGCAGAATTAAGTACAGTCATCTATCACTTAATGGGGGATGCCTTCTGAGAAATGCATTGTTAGGCAATTTCATTAATTGTTTGAACATCATAGAGTGTACTTATGTAAACTTAGATGGGATAGCCTACTACACACCTAGAATAGATGGTATCACTTATTGCTCCTAGGCTACAAACCTGTATAACATGTTACTGTCCTGAATACTTTAGGCAATTGTAACACAATGGGAAGTATTTGTGTATCTCAAAATAGAAAAGGTACAGTAGAAATATGGTATAAAGGATAACAAATGTTATATTTGCACTTACCATGAATGGAGCTTGCAGGTCTGGAAATTGTCACTAAGGAATAGAAATTTTCCAGGTGATATGAATTTTTCAGCTCCATTATAATATCTGAGACCACCTTTGTGGTCTGTCATTGACCTAAATGTCATTATGTGGTGCGTGGCTATAGTTGTAACAGGGATGACAGGACCCACAAAGCCTAAATTATTTGCTATCTGGTCCTTACAAAGGAATTTTGCAAATCTCTGATCTTTATCACAGAAGTGCCAGAATAATTAAATATAATAATACATGAAAAGAAAATACCAATGTATCTGGCATTGTAAATGCTTAGTAATTGTGAGTGATTGTTATTATCATCATGAGTTTATAATCTCTACTCACTGACCTCTGTGTTGTCAATTCACCCAATTAATCAGTGATCTTCATTCCTATTATTCAACATAAAGACTCACGCTCATGGTGTACTGCAAATATGGAGTTGGCATTTCATTTTTACCTATTTTGTCTTCTGCCACAACCCCAGTTGTCTTACAGATAGTTCCTCCTTAATGTCCATTCCTCAAATATCATAGGCCCTGTGATGGTTAATACTGAGTGTCAACTTGATTGGATTGAAGGATACAAAATATTAATCCTGGGTGTGTCTGTGTGGGTGTTGCCAAAAGAGATTAACATTTTAGTCAGTGGGCTGGGGGAGGCAGATCCATCCTTAATCTGGTGGGCACAACCTAATCAACTTGCAGTGAATATAAAGCAAGCAGAAAAGCGTGAGAGGAGAGACTGGCCTAGCCTCCCAGCTTACATCTTTCTCCTGTGCTGAATGCTTCCTGCCCTAAACTTCACACTCCAGGTTCTTCAGTTTTGGAACTCAGACTGGCTCTCGTTGCTCCTCGGCTTATAGGCAGCCTACTGTGGGACCTTGTGATTGTGTAAGTTAATACTTAATAAACTCCCCTTTATATGTATCATATTAGTTCTGTCTCTCTAGAGAAGCCTGACTAATACAGATTTTGGTACCAGAAGTGGGGTTTTTGCATTCCTGGCTCCACACCAGTGAGCCAGGCTTCTTATCCATTTAAAGTTTGAGAATAGGTTGAGATCGATTTGGCCCCAAGACCTCTAATCATTTGCTTTACTGAGTAAAATTGCATGGGGTGAGGCCATTATAATGGGAAATGCCAAATGGAAGCCATTAGAGCTGTCTTTACCTAGAAAAATAGTAAATCAAAAACAATATCGCATCCCTGAAGGGACTGCGGACATTAGTGCCACCATCAAGGACTTGAAAGACTTAGGGGTGGATATTTCCACCACATTTCCATTCAATTCTCCCATTTGGTCTGTGCAGAGGACAGATGGATCTTGGAGAATGGCAGTGGATTATCATAAGCTTAACCAAGTGGTGACTCCAATTGCAGCTGCTGTACCAGATGTGATTTTTATTGCTTGAGCAAATTAACACACCTCCTGATACCTGGTATGCAGCCATTGACTTGGCAAATGCCTTTTTCTCCATTTCTCTCCATAAGGCTCACCAGAAGCAATTTGTCTTCAGCTGGAAAGGCCAGCAACATACCTTTACTGTCCTACCTCAGGGCTATATCAACTCTCCAGCTTTGTGTCACAATCTTATTCAGAAGGACCTTGATCATTTTTTGCCTCCACAAGATATCACACTGGTCCATTACATTGGGGACATTATACTGACTGGATCCAGTGAGCAGTCTTGCAAACACACTGGACTTATTGTGTGTGGGGGGACATTATACTGACTGGATCCAGTGAGCAGTCTTGCAAACACACTGGACTTATTGGTAAGACATTTGCATGCCAGAGGATGGAGAATAAATCTAACTAAAATTCAGAGAACTTCTACTTCAGTGAAATTTCTAGGGCTCCAGTAGTGTGGGGCCTGTCAAGATATTCCTTCTAAGGTGAAGGATAAGTTGCCGCCTTTGGCCCCTTCCTACAACCAAGAAAGGCACAATGCCTAGTGGGCCTATTTGGATTTTGGAGGCAACACATTCCTCATTTGGGTTTGTTACTCTGGCCCATTTACCAAGTGACCTGAACGGCTGCCAGTTTTGAGTGGGGTCCAGAACAGTAGAGGCTCTGCAACAGGTCCAGGCTGCTGTGTAAGCTGCTCTGCCACTTGGGCCATATGACCCAGTAGATCCAGTGGTGCTTGAGGTGTCAGTGGCAGATAGGATGCTGTTTGGAGCCTTTGGCAGGCCCAATAGGTGAATCACAGTGGAGGCCTCTAGGATTTTGGAGCAAGGCCCTGCTATCTTCTTCAGATAACTACCGTCCTTTCGAGAGACAGCTCTTGGCCTGTTACGGCGCTTTGGTGGAAATTGAACATTTGACCATGGGTCATCAAGTCACCATGTGACTTGAACTGCCTGTCATGAACTGGGTGCTTTCTGACCCGTCTAGCCATAAAGTGTCATAGCACAGCAGCAGCACTGCATCATCAAATGGAAGTGGTGTGTGTGAGATTGGGCTCAAGCAGGTCCTGAAGGCACAAGTAAGTTACGTGAGGAAGTGGCTCAAATGCCCATGGTCTCTACTCCTGCCACCCTGTCTTCTCAACCCCAGCCTGCAGTGATGATGGCCTCGTGGAGAGCTCCCTGTGATCAGTTGACAGAGGAAGAGAAGACTAGGGCCTGGCTTACAGATTATTCTGCATGATATACAGGCACAACCAGAAAGTGGACAGCTGCAGCACTCCAGCCCCTTTCTAGGACATCCCTAAAAAACAGCAGTAGAGGGAAATCTTCCCAGTGGGCAGAACTTTGAGAAGTGCACCTGGTGGTGCACTTTGCATGGAAGGAGAAATGGCCAGATATGTGATTATATGCTGATACATGGGCTGTAGCCAATGGTTTGGTTTGATGGTCAGGGACCTGGAAGAAGCATGATTGGAAAACTGGTGACAAATTTGGGAAAGAGGTATGTGGATGGACCTCTCTGAGTGGTCAATAACTGAAAATATTTGTATCACATGTGAGTGCTCAGCAATGGGTGACCTTAGCAGAGGAGGAGTTTAATAATCAAGTGGATAGAATGACCCGTTCTGTGGACACCACTCAGCCTCTTTCACCAGCCACCCTTGTCATCACTCAGTGGGCCTATGAGCAAAGTGGCCATGTTGGCAGGGATGAAGGTTACGCATGGGCTCAGCAACCTGGACTTCCACTCACCAAGGCTGACCTGGCTACAGCCACTGCTGAGTGCCCAGTTTGCCAGCAGCAGAGACCAACACTGAGCCCTTGATATGGCACCATTCCTCGGGGTGATCAGACAGCTGTCTTGTAGCAGGTTCACTAAATTGTACCTCTTCCATCATGGAAAGGGCAGAGGTTTGTCCTCACTGGAATAGACACTCCGATATAGGTTTGCCTATACTGCACGCAATGCTTCTGCCAAGACTACCATCCGTGGACTCACAGAATGCCTTATTCACCATCATGGTGTTCCATACAGCATTGCCTCTGACCAAGGCACTCACTTTATGGCTAAAGAAGTGCAGCAGTGGGCTCATGCTCATGGAATTCACTGGTCTTACCATGTTCCCCAACATCCTCAAGCAGCTGGATTAATAGAACGGTGGAATGGCCTTTTGAAGTCACAATTACAATGCCAACTAGGTGACAACACTTTGCAAGAATGGGGCAGTGTTCTCCAGAAGGCCATGTATGCTCTGAATCAGTGTCCCACATGTGGTACTCTTTCTCTCATAGCCAGGATTCACAAGTCCAGGACTCAAGGGGTGGAAGTAGAAGTGGCACCAGTCACCATCACTCCTAGTGATCCACTAGCAAAATTGTTCTTTGTGTTCCCAAGACATTACGTTCTGCCGGCCTAGAGGTCTTAGTTCCAGAGGGAGGAATGCTGCCACCAGGAGACACAATAACAATTCCATTAAACTGGAAGTTAAGGCTGCCACCTGGACACTTTGGGCTCCTCCTACCTTTAAGTCAACAGGCTAAGAAGGGAGTTAGTGTTGGCTGAGGTGATTGACCTGGACTATCAAGATGAAATCAGTTTACTCCACAATGGCGGTAAGGAAGCATAGGCGTGGAATACAGGAGCTACATTAGGGAATCTCTTAGTATTCCCATGCCATGTGATTAAGGTCAATGGGAAACTCCAACAGTCCAATCCAGGCAGGACTACAAATGGCCCAGATCCCTCAGGAATGAAGGTTTGGGTCACTCCACCAGGAAAAAAACAAAACAAAACAAAATAAAAAACAAAAAAACCCACAACCTGCTGAGATACTTGCTGAAAGCAAAGGGAATACAGAATGGGAAGTAGAAGAAGGTAGTCACCAATACCAGCTATGACCATGTGACCAGCTGCAGAAACAAGGACTGTAATTGTCATGAGTATTTCCTTCTTCTTTTGCGAAAAACATATTTGTGCATGTATACACTTCTACTAAGAAAATATCTTCATTTTATTTCCTTTTCCTTTATCATGTGACATAAGATGTACTGACTTCATATCAGCATTTAAATATTGTTAACTTTATGTAATAGTATTTGTGTTGGGGATTGTTGCGTTTCCCGTTGTTCTAAGGATAGTTGTATTATGCTAGGCATAATTATGTCCTTATTATTGTCTTTATTTGAAGATTATTTATGATCTCAGGAGATGTGTATGGGTTCAAATTGACAAGGAGTGGACTTGTGATGGTTAATACTGAGTGTCAACTTGATTGGATTGAAGGATACAAAGTACTAACCCTGGGTGTGTCTGTGTGGGTGTTGCCAAAAGAGATTAACATTTGAGTCAGTGGGTTGGGGAAGGTAGATCCACCCTTAATCTGGTGGGCACAATCTAATCAGCTTCCAGTGCATATAAAGCAGGCTGAAAAACATGAAGTGGAGAGACTGGCCTAGCCTCCCAGCTTACACCTTTCTCCTGTGCTGGATGCTTCCTGCCCTCGAGCATTGGACCCCAGGTTCTTCTGTTTCAGGACTCAGACTGGCCCTCCTTGCTCCTCAGCTTGCGGACAGCCTATTGTGGGACCTTGTGATTGTGTAAACTAATACTTAGTAAACTCCCCTTTTCATATATAGCTATATATGGATATATATCTCATATATATTATATATATACACATACATAAATATGTATATGTGTGTATATATATAAATATATATATATATATATCCATTTTAGTTCTGTCCCTCTAGAGAGCCCTGACTAATACAGTCCCCAAATTCTTTTTTAAAAACTTTTTCAATTTTGTAACTGATATATAATAGACGTGCATTCTTTTATCTACTCTTTGAAATGGACTTTTCCTCCTCAATTGCAAAGTTCTGTGAAATTCAGTACTATTGATGCAGTCTTGAAATGAAGGTTGAAGATGTAGAGAACTTTGTGACTCACAAAACATTGGAAGTATGGGCTTTTTAAGCCAAAAGAGAATCATAAAGTTGAGCTGTCTTATTTCTTATAAGTCAGGAAATTTCTTTCCTTCATTCAGTGCATCAGTTTGTAGTGAAATTATATTTATTCTTCTTTTTAGGTGTTTATTTGTCACATCCATTTATTCTCATTTCTACTGAACCCTTTCATGCAAACATTCATTTATTTATCCACTGACTCCATCATTCATTCATCCCACTGATGTTTATCAAGCATCATTAAATGGTATGTATTGAGCAAGACACTGAGGATATGGCAGTAAGTAAGATTCAGCACCTGCCCTGCAAAGTTATGATAAATATTTATGGAAATCTGTGTTCATTAGTAATAACAAAAACTAAATTCTGACTTCAGTAGTCAAGCTTATTGCTTATTCACTTTTTCTCCTCTCTGTCTCTAGAATTAAGCTTTTTGGGGTTGCAGATGCTTTGCGTTAGGATATATTCATCTGTCTCTATTTATATGTGGTCTGTGGGGAAACATCTCTTCTACTTGTACCATGATCTTCTCATAGTTCATCTCAGAAATTGGCACTGGTGCTTTGGTTTTAATCTGATGATTTTCAAAAAGCACCTTGCAAATTTCCTGGCATTCTATACAGTTTCTTTGATTAACACTGCAGGATAGAAAAGGAATGGGAGCAAGAAGGTAGGCTCCTTCCTTCAACTAGAACAATATCATATTTATCATGGTACATTAATCACTTACAAGACCTTCAAGGACAGAGTTCTGAGGTTTTGAAAAAAGTTTTAAAAAATTAATATCCTATTTATAATAAATATTCACTTTTAAGTTTGAATTTCTTCAGGTAATTATAGTTCAATATGAAAAAAATAATAAAGATCTTTTATGAACATTTACCATGTGATTTTTAATTCTCCCAACAACAGGAGGTACCGTAATTTTGCCTGCCTGTTCAGGCGAATAAGTTTGGGGTCAGAGAGCTTTGAAGTGACTTTTCCTATATCCCCTGGTTTATAGGGCAGAGCCAAGAAACAAAGCCTGACGTGCTTGACTCAATGCTTTGCCTTTAACCACTCTACTCTTCTGCTTTATGTACTTTGTAGACTGCTCTCCCCCTTTCACCACCCTGCATTATTTCACTCTTTCTTTTGATTTTTTTCCCAAGTCACATGTGCAATAGTCCCTTGCTTTTTGTTTGCCTTTTTTTGTCTGTGTGTTTGGTTTCTGTTTTCTTAACAAAACATATTTGCATGCCTCTGATTCCTTCTCCCACCAATCTGTCCCCCACACTTATCAAATTAATCTACCCCAATACCATTCTCTTCATTTCTTTGTCTTATTTAGAATCTTCTAATTATCCCTGTTTCCTACAGTGACATTTCCCAAAGCATGTTCTTCAAGATGTTAATATTCTATTTAAATAAAAGAAAAAGGAAGAAAGAAAAAGAAAGGAAGAAAAGAAGAAGGAAGAAAAAGAAGGGAGGGAGAAGAAAGGAAAGAAAAAGAAAAGATAAACTCATAAGTTTGGAAAGCACTTTCATTACAGAAAGATTTATCAGACTATTATGTTAATATCCATGTGACACTAAGAAAGAAATCATCTATTGGAGATAATTATAGAATAGTTTCAAAATCTGCTTTCTCTAAATCAGAGTGTCTGGGTTTAAGTGACCTTTCCAAATGTTCTATGTTCTTTGTCAAATGACTTCGTCTCTCTGATTTTAGTTCCCTGATCTGCAAAACTAGATAATGATTATGACCTCTGAAATGGCCTGTAACTATTCTCTCACAGTGTGTTCACACAGTGTCTCTTCCCCCACGAGAAAGGACTGACTTGTGTAGCCCATAGAATGTTGCAGAGTTGTATTCAAAGCTGAGTCGTGAAAGACACTGTATCTTCTTCTTGCTCTGTCTTGGATAACTTGCTCTGGAGGAAGCCAACCGCCATGTCATGAGGACCCTCTAAGAGCCCATTAGAATGCCCATGTAGAGAAAAAACCTTCAACCAATAACCAGCACCAACATCCACGTGAGCAAGCCAACTGGGAAGTGCATCCTAAGGACATAATCAAGTCCTCAGAGGACTTCAGCTAAGGCTGATGACTTGACTGCAACTAAATGAGAGACATTGATCCTGAACTCCCAGTCAAGATGCTACCAAACTCTTGACCCATAGAAAAGGTGAGAGAGTAAATGTTCATGGTTGTTTTAAGCCAGTTTTAGGGTAATTTGTTAAGTAACAATAAATAATAAATACAATGATGATGATGTTGGTGATGATAGTATCTACCTACCAAAAACAACAAATGATAATGCAAATAGTAAACTTAGCTATGGTTCAGAGCAAGAGTAAGCATTAAACCAAAGTTTGACATTAATAATAGAGGTAAAAGTCATATGAAACATGTCTTAAATACATGATTTTCTCTTCTTGTGGAGCAGTAAGGAAATTGTGCTTTCTGAAATACACTTTGAAGAACCTTCTCTAGAGTCTAAATATTCTAGGTGTTTATATGAGGCATCCCTATCTGGGTCTCATCCATTTCCCCAAATTGTTCTCTAACTCTGCCAAAATAGACCTTGTATTTTGCACATTCTACCTGTAAACGTATTACCCCATTCAGCATCATAAGGCTTGCTCTTCATGTTCCCTCCTTCCTATAAGACATGTTTTAAATCCCACCCTCGTGAAATTCCACACATAGATGATTTCTGTAGGTCCAAGACTATGTGTGAGGTTCTCAAAGGTGGAATAAAGTATTAATTATTCAAATCCTCTTGGTTTGAATAATTAGACGGTGTTACACAATGGCAGGAAGTAGAGAAGTGCAGGAATATACCTCATGTAGCCAACCAAAAACAACAAACTTTTAAACTAAAAACAGTGCAAAACCAGCCACCACAAACCTTAGATAGTAAATACTGCAAATAATGAAAAATTGCCAGTGTAAATAAGTCATGTGTAGATATGAAGAAGGAGTTAAATAAGTACAATAAAAGAAAAAATATGGACTGTGTGGTAGTAGGAAAAAAATCCAAGACCCTAAGTGTTAAGCCTCCTACCAGTTTCTTCTTTTTGGTGATCTGAAATCTACTTGGTAATTTAGTTGCTTTTCCTCAGAGGAGAAAGAAAGAAGAGAAGAATTTGAATATTAAACACCATTCAATTACATTGAGAAATTGTTTTGAGAAAATGCTTTTTGGAAAAAAGGTTGTATTTTTTTTTTTTTTTTTCCTGAATCAACCAGATATCTTTTCTCTTATGGCTGAAGTTTCGTGAAAAACACTTACAGAATCAATGAACTGAAAAGTTATTAAATTTGTTATTTCACATACTTAAGTAATGAAGAAGCCTAAAATGTTACATAATTAGAGGTAGATAACAATGTAAACATTTATTTCCAATGTAATAATTTGGTATCAAAGAGATAGCCGACTCTTTCACTATTATCCAAGTTAAAGTTGTAGTCACTCTGTAGTGTAGGAAAAAGGTAAGAGAAAATCATGGAAAGAGGGACCTGACTGCTGAAAATAGTTTTCTCATAAGGGCAATGGTGGTAACCATGAAAAAACTTTCAAATGGTATTAATTTGGGACTATTTGCTGAAAATGGTGGAGCCACAATTTGGAAGGGCCAGAACCCACCTCCCACACAAACACCTTATACTGAAGTGAGTGAACAAATAACAATTGAGGTTTTAAGGTTGCTTCTTATAGCAGCTAACATTTCTTACCCTGACAGAAACTGAGGCCCTGAAAGGTGACTGCATGCCCATGGCTCTTTAGTGAAGAAAAGGATCTGGAGACTTCACCCTTTTCTTCCCCTTATTTTTGAAATCCAATTTGTAAAAGGTCTCTGTTTGCAAGTAATCATTTGTTCCTTCTCATAGCTTACCTCAGGTGAACATAAAAACTTCATCAAATGACCAAGACATTAAACCAAGTCATTACATCATAAAATTAAAGTGGCAACTATTCAAAAACATTTAGAGCAGCTTCACAATGTAGCACATCTATTTACCTAAATGAAGTCACATTGCTTTAACTTTCTACTTTTACTGAGTAATCGGTGAGGTCAACCTGACATGATACAAAGGATTTCACAGTCTCACCAGTAAGAATTCATGTACTTCAGACAATCCTGTCTCTCCTCCCCCACACAATTTGCTCTGCTTGAAATTTAATTTTATGGGAATTTCTTACTTTAACAATCTCACAATGTAGGGCATAGTGTCTATAAACACAGTCCTAAATAGAAACCCTAATAAATCACCGTGTTTTGGACAAGAGCCATGTCTACAGTATAAATTGGAATGGAAGATAAATGATTCTGCAGAGGGACATTCACCTAAATAGGTTTATCCTCAGTAAAAATGACAATTCCCTACCTGCGTTGTAGGACTATAATGGAATCTCCAGGGAAGTTGGAAAGTCAAGATGTCAGTAAAGTGAAATCAAGTACTTTCTATTCAATAGCCATGCCTGGGTTAATTCTGACCAAGCGTCAAGGATACCAACAGCAAAATGACTAAGCAATGGAGATGTTTCTAGCCACATTTTCTTCAGGTGAGGCTAAGATGAGGATAAAAACAGAAATTTGTATCTGGGGAGGGAAAAGTCAAGAGCAAAAGACAAGAGCAAGGCCATGCTGTCCCATTTAGGAGGGCCAAGGGAAGGTGTAGACTCAGCCCAAAAGAGTAACTATGTCAGAGGAGAGAAGAGATGTCTAGAACAGAAGAAGGAGAACATGGGATGTAAAATTTTTTAAACCTGGATTTAAAGTCTAATTCTGCTATGATAGAATAACTCTTGGGAAGTCACCTTTTCTCTCTAAGCCTATTTCTTTATTTGTATTATGGTAATATAGAATTGCATCTGATGGGAGTTTATCTTAGGCAAATTCAAATATAAGCACTCTGTAAGAGGAAAAGAAGTAATTTAATTAGTGCAAGAGTTCTGCTAGCCATAAATGGCAATAGCATGTGTGCCAAAGGTCTGGACTATTGTTCCTGCATCACTTGTGCTTCTCACAGTGTATGCTAGACTGTAAGCCTGCTGAGACCAAGAATATAGTCCCTGTATTTCACGACTGTATATACAACACTTATGATAATACCTGATATGTAAGAGAGGTCATAAATATTTATGAAAAGAGGTAAGGAAGAGGAACTCTAAGGAAAAAAATGAAGAAATAGCATGCATCTTGCTATACTGAACATATCTCTATTTTCTTGAACAGCATGAGCCCAAAGAGAAGCCATCCACTTTACCAGGCATAAGTGGAAGAAACAGCAACAAATTCTAATACTTGCAGGAAAACTGAGTGTGTTGGAGTTTTTGAGAGAAAAAATTCTCACAGGTAATTTTGGCTATATACAAGTTTCTCTTTATGTACTTTAGAACCCCATTGCCAAGTAAGATGCAATTCTACTGTAATAATACTTGTAACAATATCTGCATAACCTAACTCACTAGGCTCATATAAAAACCCAATAAGATTAAAATCTAGAATGGCACTCTGCATAATCGTGTTGTAACATGCAAATGTCATGATTTGTATAATTATCTGACCCCACCTACTAGCATACTGTCTTCTACTGACTTCTGTTAAAAAACACAATGACAGTGTATAGTCTCCTTAGTTATCTGACAAAAGGAATGTCTGTGGTTGAACTACTGGAGATGGTGATACCCATAGGTTAGGAAAATTAGCCAAGGGAAGAAATATCTGCTACTCATTCCATCAACTGGATAGCCTTATAGCACTATTGACATTCTCATCTGGGCTCTGTGGGGTTTATCAATAAAGATGTTCATAAACAAAAGCTATTGCTGCCGTCATTAAGCTTGTAAGCATCTATTCATTACTACTGTACTTTCTTCATTAAGTTCCTTTAATGTGGCGCTCTCCTTTATCCTCCTTTCTCAGACCTCCCCTTGTAAGTAATGCTTGTTAGCTTCTTTAATCTTCCAGACCTCTAAATGATGGAATGCCATGAAGCTCAGTCCTCAAACCTGTGAACAAAAAAGTATCTGAGACAGGTGTCAATCAATTTTGAAAGTTTACTTTGCCAAGGTTAAGGCCACACTGCTCATGACAGAGCCTCAGGAGGTCCTGATGACGTACGCCCAAGGTAGTTGGGGTGCAGCTTGATTTTATACATTTCAGGAAGACACGAGACATTAATCAACACATGTAAGATGTACACTGCTTTGGTCTAGAAAGGTGGGACAACTCGAAGTGGGGACTTCAGGATCATAGGGAGATTTAAAGATTTTCTGACTGGTAATTGGTTGAAAGAGTTATTATGCAAAGAAAAGAATGTCTGGGTTATGATAAGGAGCTGTGGAGACCAAGATTTAATTATGCAGATGAAGCCTCCAGATAGCAGGCTTTAGAGAGAATAGATTGTAAATGTTTCTTATCAGACTTAGAGTCTGTTCTATCAGTCTTAAGGTTTCTGTTAATGTTCATGGTAATGAAGTATGTCTGACCACCTTCTCTTCTGCCACTTCCCATTATGGCCTGAAGTAGTTTTTCAGGTTAACTTTGAAATACCCTCGACTGAGAGGAGGGGTCCATTCAGATAGTTGGAAGGGCTTAAAATTTTATTTTTTATTTACAGATCCCTTTGCTTTCTGCATTTATTTTCAAAGTAGTCTTGCCAACCTAGAAAATGGATTTAAATACCATTGTATATGTCATCCCAAATCTATAATACAGCTTACACATGCCTCCTGAATGGTAGATAAAGTATCAAACTACCTCCCATTTGGAGGTCTAATAGATCACTTGAACTTACCAAGTTCATTACCAAACATATTATTTTTCTTCTAATGCCTGCCCAGCCTCTCTCTCAACTCAGAATAAGACTCAAAGTCCCCTATAGGGCATTACATAATGTGATGTCACACTAATTTTCGGATCTCATTTCATATTGCATTTCCTTTTACTTCGTGTCTCTCACCACAGCCAGTACAACTGTACCTCAGGACCTCTCCACTTGAGTTCTCTCTGCCTGGAATCCTCTTCCTCCAAATAACGATGTGGCTTCTTCTCTCACTTCATTCAGGTTTCTGGGAAAAATAATCTCTAATTGAAGAGTTGTTTTCTGACCACTTTATTTAGTATAGAAATGTTCTCCACATAGTTTTGTCACTCTTTATCCAATTTTTCTGCTTTCTTTTTCTTTGTTGCACTCATTATTTTCTTATATAATTTGTCTTTACCTCCCATACTGGAGGTAAAATGTTATACATGCAGCTCTTAGCATAATTTCTGACTCATAGTAGGAATTCAGGTAAAATTTTATACATGCAGCTCTTAGCATAATTTCTGACTCATAGTAGGAATTCAGGAAATATTTGTGAGGTGAATGAATAAATATTGTTTTAGATTTTCTTTACACATAAAAGTGTCTATTCAAAATCTTTTTCAGATAATGATGTCTTTGTAGTTCTGGCAATCGCTCTCTTACTTAGTAATATGCCCTGAACATCTTTCTATAATATATCACCAAATATAGAGCTAAATCATTTTTACTAGTCTCAGAGTATTTCATTGTATGGAGGTGCTGCAATTGATTTATTCAAACTCAGCTGATGGATAGTTGGATTGTTTTCCTTTTTTTTTTTTTTTTTTGCTATTTCAAACAATGCTTTAATAAATAAGCTTATATTGAAATCTTTTGTAATGCAATTCATCAAGCAATTATTGAGTATCTGCTATAAACAATTCACTGGCCTAGACAATGGGATGGCAAAGTAGAGACAAATGTGACATGGTTCTTGCATTCAGGAAGCTCATGACCTACTCAAGGAGATAGATGATGAAAAATAAGAATAACATATTTTAGGGAATTATAGAGTACAGAATTATAGAGTACATCAAGGGCAGTAGAGAATATACTAGGGGGATTCAGGGATGGAAACTATCAGGAGATACAAGATTCAGAAAAGCTTTTTGGAAGGTCTGTATGTTTGGACTGGGCTTTGGCAAAGGTTTCAACCAGCAGAGGGTCTGAGGTGAAGAGAGTGTGTTACACATTTAGAGGATTGCCAGAGCTATTCTTGGATACTTTAGCTCTTCAGTTTGACTGCAACAGAAGGTGGATGAGCAACAAGGTCAAAAATGTAGGCTGGGGCAAGAGCACCTACCAGGTCCCAATCATTGTCAAGCCAAAAGAATAGGGATAAAGAATAATGTGGGAATCTATCCACATGATTTACCCATCAGACTTTTTCCTTTTTCAGAAGAAAGTTTGTCTGGGCACTCCTGGTCTGTGGGTAAACAGGCTCATTATTTCCAAATGTTCTGGTATTTGAAGAAAAGCTAGAAATCTGTTTATTTTTATTTTTTATTTTTGTGACAGAGCCTCACTCTGTTGCCCAGGCTGGAGTGCAGTGGTGCACTCTCGGCTCACTGCAACCTCTGCCTCCCAGGTTCAAGCAATTCTCCTATCTCAGCCTCCCAAGTAGCTGGGACTACAGGCACCTCCCACTACACCCAGATAATTTTGGTATTTTCCGTGGAGACGGGGTTTCACCTTGTTGGTTAGGCTGGTCTTGAACTCCTGACCTCAGGTGATCCACCCGCCTCAGCCTCCCAGAGTGCTGGAATTACAGGCATGAGCCATCGTGCCCACCTAAAATCTGTGTTTTTAAAATATGAAACCTCCCGGCTTTTAGCTGCTGACCACTTACTCTTATTTTTTCAAAACCTCATTTTGTGAACCATAAAACAACAACAATAAAATTTCCAATCGACCCACTGCTAATGGGCTATATGTATCCTGTGAACATATAGCCCAAAAAAAGGAAAACAATCCAACTATCCATCAGCTGAGTTTGAATAAATCAATTGCAGCACCTCCATACAATGAAATACTCTGCCCTAAGGGCCCTGAGGAGACTCTGTCACCTAATAATGGTGAATTTCATTCTTTTTGGACCTTGAATACAATAGCAAAATTCCATTTTACATCATAATCTAAGATGCACATACATAAGCATATATAAATGAAACAAAACTTTTAGAAAACAGTACTTAATCCTAACAATTTGCTTAACTAAAAGAAAATCACTATGATTTAGACTAGTTCAGTTTATTGTCTTCTGTTCTTCAAAAAAGAAATCTTTCTTTTAACCTACACAGCGAACTTCAGGACTTACCATGATTGCAAAATTCATTGAAAACATTGTCCTAACTATAATGCTTCTTTTGCCATCTAAACTTATGTTATTTTGTAATGCCTTTTAGGAGTTTCCTTCTCAGGTGTTTAGGAATTGGAACTCCAACTAGAACATAAATAGCTTTCAGGCAGGATTTCCTCCTTTCTCTTAGACTCAGAATCACAGCAAATGTAGCAATTATTCAATAACTGGATGTTGGAATTTGGGCCTCTGAGATTCTCCCCAAGTCAGATTTTATGGTCTGAGTTTCAGAGACCTTGGGTTTGTAAACTGACTCCTCGACCTAGCTGGAAGAGATGGTCATTGACTTTTACTTAGCAAACCATTTGTCACTAGTTCATCCAGCTTCCCTCCAAAAATGTGTCCCTGAACCTCAGCTTGAAATTGAAATCCTCTTGATCTTGAGGTCAAATTGGCTCCACTCCTACAGCTCCTATCTCAACCCCAGGCCATGTCCTGGTTGTTGGACTGATTGTGAAGGACAAGTCATAAAGTCCTTCCTATTTTAAGCTTTATATAATCTGAACCCTTTCTGGTTACAAAGAAACACAAATGATTTCAGTTATCGTGGAATTAAATGTAGTCTAGAACGTTCAATATTTGTCAGGTCTTGTTGCAAATGAACTACTGTATTCATAATGGATGTGTCACCATCATAAATATGACAAAAGGACATTTTCTTTTTTTTTTATTATACTTTAAGTTCTAGGGTACATGTGCATAACGT
>NW_022301739.1:0-2934 GCF_002776525.5 Piliocolobus tephrosceles | reverse complement strand
TCTAAAGTCTGCTAAGAGCTTCCTCTGCACAATAAAACTTGGTCTCCACAATCATTTATCTTTAACCTGAACGTTCCTTTCTATTGATCCCAGGTCTTTAGACAAACTCAACCAATTGCTGACCAGAAAGTGTTTAAATTTACCTATAGCCTGGAAGCTCCCACTTCGAGTTGTCCCACCTTTCTGAACCAAACCAATGTATTTCTTAAGTGTATTTGATCAATGTATCATGCCTTCCTGGATACATAAAACCGAGCTGTGCCCCAACCACCTTGGGCAGGTATTTTCAGGACCTCCTGAGGGTTGTGTGGCCATGGTCACTCATATTTGGCTCAGAATAAATGTCTTCAAATATTTTACAGATCTTGACACTTTCCCACAATAGTTGTTTTTATTTTTTATGTTCTCTACTAAAAGATATGAATTATGTCTGTATATTCTCAACTAAAACATGTTTGTATGTTTTCTACTAAAATACATACAATTTTATGCCTGAGCTTCACATCTGCACTTCTGGATACTAGAAAACAGCAGAGTATCATGTTCAAAGTTTAAAGAAATATGCTATTGAATTTATTATTCCATACCCTTATAAAGTATTAATCAACTATAATAATTTGACCATTGCAAATCTGATTAATGCAAAAGTAAATATCATATAAATGCTCTGAAAATCTTGAATTTAAACAATCTATTAAGTGTGGAAGTATACCAATAAAAAGAAAAACATCTAAGAAATAAGAGAGAATAGAATCAAATAAATAAGAACTAAATCATAAGTTCAGTACAAAGTAATCCAAGGGTGAGAAATGAGCTATAAGCCTAGAATGGATGAGCCCCACAAAAAAATTTCTTCTAGAAGAGAGTGAATTCTAGGATACACATTCCATGAATGAGAAACTAGAAGCTCTAAATATAATAAAGCTCTTATTTGTCCTCAAAATAACCAGAAGAGTGACAATTTATAAAGTTCAAGAAAGCCCAGAAGAAGCTCTAAAAATATATGCTCTCGGTACAAAAAACAGCCACTATAAATAAAACCTGTATTTTAGAATTTATGACATTTGAAGTTTCTATCTCACTGGTTTTGTTAAAATGTGTCCTTCAACGGATACATCTTGTCTAAAGAAATGCAATATTTAAACAAAGGCAATCTTATCTAAGAACATAATACTATCTACATAATCATTATAAATATCACTTATTGGTTGTCATTTTTACAAAAAAAACAGTATATACAGAATCACAGAAGACTAAACAAGTGTATAAGTAAATGTCATACACTTTTACAGTCCATACTGTATTTTTATGATTTTACATCATAGAAATTTAAGAGAATTTGTTTAAACATAATGGAAATGGAGTTTGTTACTTAAATAGTATAGTAGTTTGTGAAACAACACAAATAATTTAACTGACTATACCTGGTATGCAAAGAGTGTTTGGATAATTTAAAATAATAAAAATTACTGTTTCAATTTCATGGTAACAATTACTATGAAAAAAGGGCTTGAGATTTTCTAAGGAAGATGCCAAGTAAAACATTTATTTATATAGGCTTGATTTTTATTCCCCCTATTTTCCCAAAATATACTACCCTAACTAGGTGTATTTAGTACTCTGATGCTATTGTCTTTTTATTTGCTCACTATTGAACTAACAATACATGTGGCTTTAAACTAAATACACATATCTCTATTGTCAAAATATTTTAGTCTAAGAAGATGGATTGCAAACTACCCATTTTCTTTAAAATAAATCAACACTATTTCAGTAAAAGAAGCTTAGCATTTGAAAGAATTGTGAAGATTGTAACTCCAGACACTATACAAACAGGTATGTAAAATGAAGCACAAAGACTCTGAGAGAAAACTCAGACCAAAGTCATTAACTCAGCTCCACTGTCTGCCATGCCAGTGCTAGGCGGCTGCTAGTGGTCTTCACTTCTGTGGCTACAGCCCCCTCACTGAAGCCCTTGGCAGCTTCCTCATCTTGACTCTTTATATATAACATAGACCACTAAGCTCTCTCAATTTTATTTTGAAATATATCTCAAATCCACTTACTTCTCCCTATCCTAATTACAACCACACTAGTCAGTTAGTCGACCATTATTTATAATGTTTCTACTAGCTTCAAGGTACATTTCCACTTGCTGTACCATTAAAGTAGAGAGGAAGAGTGCCTATATTCAACATGGTTACCTCAAAATAGGAGTAACAAACATGAAAAAAAAATGACTCAATGAATCAGATAATAGAGGAATAAACAATATGAAGAAAACCAAACCACAATTGAGATAATCACATTGTTAGTAATTCTTAGGGGGTGTCATGGTTAGATGTCCCACAAGTTCCACGCATCTCTCTGACCAAATCCCTTACTCTTTACCATCATAGTAGCTTGTTACTCCAAGATGCAACTTTTAAAATTGAATTCTCTCGAAAATTTACCAACTGTATGTTATTATCTCTGGAGGAATGAATATTTAGATAATTGGGAACTCTAAACATTGATGTAGGGATTTATGATTTGGACAAAATTGCTTTCCGCAACATGAATTTTTGAGCGACTGGAAAAATTCTTACATCCCACAAATACTCAGAACTTATGAAGTATATCAAGGTATATTCAGATTCATACTGAGTCTTTATTGAATTTTTCATTTAACAGATCTGGGCCTTTGATCTTTGATCCCAAAAGACTCAACTCAGCATACTACCATATCACACTGAAACGTGTATTTTTTTGCTCAGTGAAATACAACTTTTCAAAACTCAACACTGTTTTACAAAATGTCTCATGTAAACTTAGAAGATTTTCATATAAGGAAATTTTAAAAATCAGTTCTACATTTTAAAATTGCTTAATATTTTTAGTGTCTACCATTTACAGATAAGCACCATTCCTATCTTAACCTACAATCATAGCCCA
>NW_022301737.1:0-1461 GCF_002776525.5 Piliocolobus tephrosceles | reverse complement strand
CAGTTTTTCCAAAATTGGGCAATAAATTCAATTCAATTTTAATTAAAATCCTAGCAAGTTATTTTGTGTATAACAAACTGATTCCAAAATTTATATGTAGAGGCAAAGAGCCCAGAATAGTCAATCCATATTGAAAGTATATAGAATTGAAGGAATGAAAATCTTTACTTCAAGATTTACTATGAAACTCAGTAATCAAGAGATTGTAATAGTGGTGAAAATTAGCTAAATAGATTAATGAAACAGAAAAAAGAGCCAAGAAATAGATCCACATAAACATAATCCACTGTTCTTTTTAATTTTATTTTAAAAAATTCATTTTAAGCTCCAGGGTACATGTTCAGGATGTGCAGTCTCCTTACATAGGTAAACATGTGCCATGGTGGTTTGCTGCACCTTTCAACCCATCACCTCAGTATAAGGCCAGCATGCATTAGCTATTTTTCCTAATGCTCTCCCTCCCACCACTGGTAAGTCTCAGTGTGTGATGTTCCCCTCCATATGCCCATGTGTTCTCGCTGTTCAGCTCTCACTTGTAAGTGAGAATATGCAGTGTTTGGTATTCTATTCCTGCATTAGTATGCTGAGGATAATGGGTTCCAGCTCCATCCACAATCTTACACGGGACATGATCTCTTTCCTTTTTATGGCTGCATACTCTTCCATGTTATATATGTACCACATTTTCTTTATCCAGTCTATCAGTGGTGGGCATTTGGATTGACTCCATGTCTTTGCTATTGTGAATAGTGCTGCAGTGAAATGGAATTGCTGGGACAAATGGTATTTCTGGTTCTAGATCTTTGAGGAATCACCACACCATCTTCCACAATGGCTAAACTAATTTACATTCCCACCAACACTGTAAAAGTATTTCTATTTCTCTGCAACCTCACCAGAATCTGTTCTTTCTTGAATTTTTAACAATCACCATTATGACTGGCATGAGGTGGTATCTTATTGTGGTTTTAATGTTCATTTATCTAATGATCAGTGATGTTGAGCTTTTTATTCATTTTTTGTTGGCCTCATGAATGTCTTCTTTTGAGAAGTGTCTGTTCATGTCCTTTGCCCACTTTTTAATGAATTTCCTTGTTTATTTTCTTGTAAATTTGTTCAAGTTCCTTAAAATTAACTCAAGATAGATTAAAGACTTAAATGTAAAACCCAAAACTATAAAATTCCTAGAAGAAAATCTAGGCGATACCATTCAGGACTTAGGAATCGGCAAAGATTTCATAATGAAATCACCAAAACCAATTGCAACAAAAGCAAAATTGGACCAATGGGATCTAATTAAATTAAAGAGGTTCTGCACAGCAAAATAAACTATCATCAGAGCAAACAGGCAACCTACAGCGTGGGAGATACATTTTGCAATCTACCCATCTGACAAAGGTCTCATAATCAACTAATCTTTTATCATTCAGCAGAGCCAAGACCATGGAACAAAGGTAGTAC
>NW_022301736.1:0-1776 GCF_002776525.5 Piliocolobus tephrosceles | reverse complement strand
ATACCCAGGCAAACAGGGTCTGGAGTGGACCTCAAGCAATCTCCAACAGACCTATAGCTGAGGGTCCTGACTGTCAGAAGGAAAACTATCAAACAGGGAGGTCACCTATACCAAAACCCCATCAGTACGTCACCATCATCAAAGACCAGAGACAGATAAAACCACAAAGATGGGGAAAAAGCAGGGCAGAAAAGCTGGAAATTCAAAAAATAAGAGCGCATCTCCTCCTGCAAAGGAGCACAGCCCATCGCCAGCAACGGATCAAAGCTGGTCAGAGAATGATTTTGAAGAGATGAGAGAAGAAGGCTTCTGTCCATCAAACCTCTCAGAGCTAAAGGAAGAATTACATACCCAGCGCAAAGAAACTAAAAATCTTGAAAAAAGAGTGGAAGAATTGACAGCTAGACTAATTAATGCAGAGAAGGTCATAAACGAAATGACAGAGATGAAAACCATGACATGAGAAATACGTGACAAATGCACAAGCTTCAGTAACCGACTCGATCAACTGGAAGAAAGAGTATCAGCGATTGAGGATCAAATGAATGAAATGAAGCCAGAAGAGACACCAAAAGAAAAAAGAAGAAAAAGAAATGAACAAAGCCTGCAAGAAGTATGGGATTATGTAAAAAGACCAAATCTACATCTGATTGGGGTGCCTGAAAGTGAGGGGGAAAATGGAACCAAATTGGAAAACGCTCTACACGATATCATCCAGGAGAACTTCCCCAACCTAGCAGGGCAGGCCAACATTCAAATTCAGGAAATACAGAGAACGCCACAAAGATACTCCTCCAGAAGAGCAACTCCAAGACACATAATTGCCAGATTCACCAAAGTTGAAATGAAGGAAAAAATCGTAAGGGCAGCCAGAGAGAAAGGTCGAGTTACCCACAAAGGGAAGCCCATCAGACTAACAGCAGATCTCTCGGCAGAAACTCTACAAGCCAGAAGAGACTGGGGGCCAATATTCAACGTTCTTAAAGAAAAGAATTTTAAACCCAGAATTTCATATCCAGCCAAATTAAGTTTCATAAGTGAAGGAGAAATAAAATTCTTTACAGATAAGCAAATGCTTAGAGATTTTGTCACCACCAGGCCTGCCTTACAAGAGACCCTGAAGGAAGCCCTAAACATGGAAAGGAACAACCGGTACCAGCCATTGCAAAAACATGCCAAAATGTAAAGACCATCAAGGCTAGGAAGAAACTGCATCAACTAATGAGCAAAATAACCAGTTAATATCCTAATGGCAGGATCAAGTTCACACATAACAATATTAACCTTAAATGTAAATGGACTAAATGCTCCAATTAAAAGACATAGACTGGCAAACTGGATAAAGAGTCAAGACCCATCAGTCTGCTGTATTCAGGAGACCCATCTCACATGCAGAGACATACATAGGCTCAAAATAAAGGGATGGAGAAAGATCTACCAAGCAAATGGAGAACAAAAAAAAAAAGCAGGGGTTGCAATCCTAGTCTCTGATAAAACAGACTTTAAACCATCAAAGATCAAAAGAGACAAAGAAGGCCATTACATAATGGTAAAGGGATCAATGCAACAGGAAGAGCTAACTATCCTAAATATATATGCACCCAATACAGGAGCAGCGAGATTCATAAAGCAAGTCCTTAGAGACTTACAAAGAGACTTAGACTCCCATACAATAATAATGGGAGACTTCAACACTCCACTGTCAACATTAGACAGATCAACGAGACAGAAAGTTAACAAGGATATCCAGGAATTGAACTCATCTCTGCACCAAGC